>NC_142612.1:44230010-44533041 GCF_059453375.1 Lepisosteus platostomus | reverse complement strand
TAACTACGAAAATTATGAAGAAGAGTGACAAACTAGTATACTTTAGATCTTTTTTTCTGAACCGGGGAAAATCTGATCATGTTTCTCTATAACAATAATATAAAACATTATTTTACATATCACCTTTAAAAGTGGCATCTCAAAGCAAAAAAGTTAAAAGGACTAAAGTAAATACCAGACAAACGCAAACGCGTTTTTAATAAAATGCTTTTATTCATTCAGCAGAGAGTGAGAGGGACATCCAGCAGAGAGAGACACACATACCGGTTCTCAATGACAAAAAGTAATTGTTTTTTTACATTCCTCTTGTCTAACAGGAATGTTTTGTTTGTGGACAGACTGTTAGACTAGAGGAAAAGAGCGCATCCTTCTACGAAGCATTTCGTTGATCCGATCACAAATTCTTTTCCAGTCGCACAAAGTAAGGGTTGAGCATCTCCGATTCACCATGCTACTTATGGTTTCCCGGAGATTGCAAGGCAAGGCACTTTTGCCTCTGTACCCATCAAAATTTACAGACGTGGTCAACCCCCAGTAAATTTCAAAAGTCACAAGATTTCGAAACATGGGGGCGGCGTAGCGGTCGGCTCTTGCTTTCCCGTCCAATGAAAGGCAGGTTCCTTTTGCCGAAGTCGGGAGACATTAGAGGCTTGCCACACCCGGACTGTTAAACCAATGCATTAGCACGTCAAACCCCATCGAGGAGCCGGGAGCAATAATTGTTTTGTCCCTTGATTTATTGATCTGCATTAATTACAGAAATCGAGTTCCTTCCTTTGCAGACGACCTGGTCCTGCTGTCGCCCACAGAACAGAGGCTGCTGCAGAACCTGCCACTGCTGGAGCAGCACTGTCAGACCTGGGCGCTGACAGTCAATCTGGACAAGACCAGAGTTATGGTTTTCCAAAAGAATATTAAAGTATTGGCTTTAGTATTAGCCATACAGAATATTAAAGTGCCCCTTTCCATTCAGCGGATGTATGAGCCGCTGTGTCCTATCTTCTGACAGTCGCTGTTAGGAATGTCTGTAGATTGCATCTTATTTTTAGTACTATATTTTTATATTATATTCCCTATTAATCAAACTATAAGAGCACTCTGTCAAAGTGCAATGAAATACAATATTGTTGTTGTTGCTGTTATTGTTGTTTTTATCCTGTAAAGCGTTTTGAGAAGCCACCTTTAAAGGCGATATATAAAAGCGCTGATTCTTATGGAATGTGTTCGACAGGGGAAGAGGTATAACCTTGTTCATGCACAAACAGTGGCATGTTACATTATTAATTTGGGTGTCTCCTCTTGCCAGAAAGCTCTAAATTGCATTTTGAGTGCGGTTTTTGACTTTTTTTTAAATTGCAACCCGTAAATAAAGCTGATGCTGTTTAGACTTATATTAGGATTTAGATTTATATTAGGATTATATACTATATATATGTGAAAAGTGATAGTCTTTTAACCTTTTCTGTGAATTCGCTTGTTATCTAATGTAGTGTTTCATAGCCGTTCAGGGACGCCAAATATGTAATGTTAGTGGCTCTCTGAAGGCACCAGTTCTGTAGGGTTTGGGCATTTACTGAGACAATTATTAATTGTAGCAGTAAATCACAAAGTTGATTCTTTTGATGGCTTTAGAATCCAACCATGCGACATAACTCAAACAACGCGCACACACAGGTACTAATACACGAGGATACATTTATTAATACATAGAATATGCATGTAAACCTAACAGATCTTATCGAGAGGGTTATCAGAATACAAAAGGTATATTCGGTCAGTTACAAAGTGTTACACATATCAAGAGGACATACGTTCAGTATATCATTCATTAAGACCGTTCCATAAATGAACTTGGTTATAACTTCTACATTAGATACTCAAACAAGTACATAACTCTTAGGAATTAAATTGATATCAACTGGTTGGGATAACAATTGAATTCTCGAGCTGTAATGCAGTGAAGTTGAATACTCATCCAATTTCTGGGGATTCAGATCTCCTGCAGGCACAAAGAAACAGTTGCAGGCTTGTTGCTGTCCAATCCGCGCTCTCTGGCTCGGTGCCAGGCTGTGCTGTACGCCTTGCGACGGTGCGCTGCAGATGCTCACTGACCTGCTAGTTAGTGTTTGTGCACAGGAGAAAAGATGACTGTGGGTCCCAGCAAGTCAGGAAGAGGACCGGTTCGTTCCTGATGAAGAGCTAGTTCTGAATAGTGATTCAGCTGTCCACAGTTCCGACCTGTTCACGAGGCCTGCTGCTGGTTACTCTCTGGCAACCTCCACTCTAGACTCTTAGAACAAAGGAAAGTTCTGGCACTCGGACACACTGGCCGTTCCGTGGTTGTCCGGGCTGAGTCTCAGGATGGTCAGGAGGCGCGCTGCGAGAATGTCCTGCCCTTGGGAACCTTCTGCTCCTGGGCCGTCCTGCCCTGGAATTCTCCTTTGAATTCCCTTTAGAACAGTCCACAGAATCCTCTCCAGAATCTTACTGAATCTTGTTGAATCTCACTCTTCCAGGCTCTCTGTGTTGCCTGTTTTTACCTGGAGGAACTTCAGCTCATTGATTGGCTGAAAGTTCCATGGGCATCAGAGTCCCACGTGGGTTACTCGGCCCTACCAGTCCCTGATTGGTTGATCAAGGTGAGATATGAGTCACTTACTCCTGACACTTAGTAATGCAGTCCAGATGTCCAACTGGCACTCCCTAGACAGATAGGCGCCAATGGATGACCATTGATCATGATAGCCAGGCTTAGCTAAGTGCATCCCCGTCTGGGAGTTTGTTTCTTATCACAAGAAAACATCTTAAATCAGCTTGCATGAATTCTTTCTCTGTGGCTGCACCACAGAGATGAACAGAGAAATGGGGCCTCATTTGGGAAGGCTCAGAATATTTAATTCTTTCTTATTAATAAGCCTCGCCGCTACATATCCCCCCTTTTTGAAGGCCACGAGGTCCCGAGGCATTGTTGCCTTCAAAACAAAACAGAGTTAAGTGATGTCCCTTGCCATTAGAACATTAATCTTAAATGTCCACATTACTCCTCGAGAATTCATACCGGAACCAGCATTGGATACAAACAGGATGAATAACATCTGGAGTATGTATAAACACGGTAGGAGACATTATCTCAGTCTAGGAATTACCCATCAGGAAGTTCACTGTCAATATCTGATACCTCTGTAGTAGATATTTGGGGAGAAGTCACTTCCTTTCTTTTGACATGCTACCTTTGACTCATTCGTGCTACCCGGAGTACATCTTGATGTGAGAGTACAGCATTCAGAGTACATCAAGTCATAATCCAGCTACCCAGCAGTAGTGTTACAATAACAACGGTTCCTGTTCCCAGCCCCCTGATAAACCACAACACCTGTTTTGGGTATCTGCTAGGGTGGTTTGGAGGTTTGTTCCATTAAAGCAAACTAACTACCTGTACCTCTTCAGGGCTTACTGTTTCTTGGATTTCTATCCAATTCAATAGTGTGGCACCTGAAGGCATCCACGACCTCAAGTTTGGTCTTATATTGTCTGGTTCTAGACAGTACAGTGTTAAGTTCAAGCTGTACCATGGCCTCCTCGGGAACTTACAGGAAAACTGTTTGATTAGGTAGCTGCATTGTGGTAGCTGTATCATGCCTGTCACAAGTAATGGTGACAGTTAAATGTGGTGTGCTGACCAGCCATTTACTTCCCACCTGCTCCTCATGGGTTCATTAACCTCCCTCTGCTCGTTAGTAGCTTTACACCCTTCATTGGTGAATCGTTTAGACACAGCCAATGGATAGCTTTGGTAGCCATACCCATCTCAAGATTTGGAACCGAATTCAATCTTGGATTGCCTTCTGGGTGAGCTATGAGCGATGGGGTTAATGTCACATTCTCCTCTACTGAGAAGAGTGGAATCAAGTGGGTTGGGAATTGTGCCATGGTTAGACTGGCTACAGTGGCACTAAACTCCCTTAACAGGTCTTGTGTCAACATTCTGGCCTGTTGCACACAAGCATAAACCCACTGTATAACACCAACAATCATGTCCACTGGTTGGGGAATAAGGTTTAACCCTGTTGCATAGGAAGTTGCCTGTAGGGTTTTCCCTAAGCTTTCCAACTTTTGCTGCTGTCGATACAGTCTGTCACTACCCTCTGGCATCTCTGACACCTGCCTTCTTGGGGCAGTCAGGGGGAGAGTGCCAGTAGCACACAAACCTACCAGAAAAAGCAAACGTACAACAGTGGCGGCAGAAATCAGTCCTCCCAAAAGTCTTTTCGTGTGGCTGATCCCAGTCATCTCCTTCTGAGTTACTGTTGCCTTTCTAAGCTGGCGCAGCGTGTACATGGTGTCTTTCTCAGTATGCCATGTGGCATCTTGGGCACCAACATCCTGGAAATCTGGGGAGATCTGACGCAGCTGCTGATGCTGCTCCTCCTTTTCCAGGGCATTTGCTTTTTCAATTTGTTCATGCCTGTGCTCTAGGAACCCTGCAGGGAGTGGTGCAGCGGTGGAGCATGCCTGACCCTCGGCTGAGTGGTCATCTGGAGCACCTGAGTGATCTGGGATTGTTACCCCATTCTCACTGTTCAGGTCCACCCTGCGCACTTCCTGATTGAGGAATCCCTCTATCGGCATGTTTACAATCGTTCGCTGGGCGTGGGTGTAGGACACCTGCTCGCTCCCCCTTTCCCTCGCTAGGGGTTCAGGGAGCTGCCCCAGCACTGGGATAGCTAGTTCACTGTCTTTGAACTCACTATCACTCACCAGGCCCATGTCAGTGCAGGCAGGGATTCTGATACCCCTCTTTGCGAAGTCCTGCACTGGCAGGCGGGTGACTTGACCATCCAGCTCCAGTCTGGCTGAACCACTGTTGGTCAGACTCAGACTGACAGACTGAGCTGGTGGCTGTAAGAAAACCGGCTCGGCTTTCATTCCCTGTCCCTTCTGGGGGACTGGGTGTGTTGGCAACCCTGCCGTTGAGGCAGGAACAATCAGGTCAGTCTCACTCACTACCTGGTAGTTGTGAGAAATAATGTTACCTGACTGCAGGTTCCCTGGGTCACAGCATAGGGAATCGGCATCTGGGATCAGGTGTGTCCACAGCGCAGTAGTCTCAGCGTCCAGCTGGACCTCCTGTCTAACCTGTGAATGTTGCACCAGGGGCACCTGGCGGTGGCCCCATGACAGCTGCTCAAGCAGATCCTCACTAATAGAGGACCTCTCAGGGCTAAGGGTGAGGGCTACATCACCAACCTGCTCTCCTGCCATCTGGATCCCTTCCACCACTGCGGGGTGGTGGTCCTGACCCCTCTTGGGTGCCAGGGTGCACAGGGAAAGCTCCTTTTCATTGCCAGGTGGGATGATCTGCTCCTCTTTAGGGATGTAAAAGGTGTGTGCTTTACCTGGTGGATCAGGCGGCTGCTTGGAGCACCGCTCCTGTGGCAGGGAGGCTGTTGAGACCTCGGCCGGGACACGACTTCCCTGTATATTCGGGGAACAAGAAAATATTTTTATTTCTTGTCCAGAGGGAACAGAAGGAATCTCCGCATGGGCTTCTGTGTTCGGTGGGCACTGTGTGAGCACAGTCTGCCTCTTGGCCCCCCTTTCCTTCTGTACAGAAGACTTAGGAGCCTTGACCTGTTTCCACACTTTGCCTTTCTGGTGATCCACCAAAGGTTCCTCTCTGAGTCGCATGCCCTTTTCTTTTTCTACCCGTTTGAGCTTGCCGTGTGACATCAAACACCTTTCAACCTCAGTGTCAATCAGTGTCTCACTGTGTAAGACATCTCCCATGGCAGCCTTGAGGTAAAAGCTTCCTGCTTTTTCTCTGTGTTTTACTGCCTGCTCTGTGACTTCAGGGGTGGAGTCAGCACTCACTTGGGAGTGGCTGAATTCATCCAGGCAGGAACCCTTCCGCTCAATCAGATAGACTGAGGGAGGGAGAGGGGGTGGGTCTCCGCCTCCTCCAGTGGAGAGTATCAGCTCATTCACGCTTCCGGCAGCCTTGGGGAGCGGTTGTCCCTGTCCTAATAAAGCTTGTTCAAGCCTGGCCAGGCGGGCGGCTACTGAATCCTTTTGTTCAGCTTTTTCTAGCCCTTTCCCTCCCCCGGTGTTCTCATGGCACTTAGGACGCTGGGTGCGGTCCTGTGTGAGTGCTTTGGAACGGGGCTTAGCCAGCTCAGGAGCCTGTGCTCCTTCGAGCAGGAGGGAATTAACCCTGCTGGCTCTGACGGCGAACACAGTCGCTTTAGCAGCTTTTTGCTCAGAGCGACTTTGGACATCATACTCCCAGGCTTTCTGCACGAATCTCTTAATATCAGTCATTTTCATGGTCTGTGCATCTGTATGCATTAAGATCATCTTTCTGACTGACGGGTGGAGATTCGCAATGAATAAACCCTTGAAATGTGTGTTCTCTTCGCAACCCTCATCATTTCGCCCTGCAAAATAAGTTCGTCTCTCGTAATATTCGCGAGGGGACTCTGCTCTCTCGTGCTTAATGTTAAGGGCGGCTACTATCGCGGCAGTCTGGTCAATAAACGCACTGTATCCCAAGTGTTACATGTTCAACTTATGTGTTCTTTTGTACCCTGCTCCTGTTGATTACTCTTGTTCCCTTATTTGTATTCCTGGTTCACTTGTGTTTTTGTGTGAACTTTTGTATATAAGGTTAGTTTAGGTTGTTGGGTACACTTACACACTTAGTTGATTTTGTATTAGTACACTAGTGTAATGTAGTGGCTCTCTGAAGGCACCAGTTCTGTAGGGTTTGGTCATTTACTGAGACAATTATTAATTGTAGCAGTAAATCACAAAGTTGATTCTTTTGATGGCTTTAGAATCCAACCATGCGACATAACTCAAACAACGCGCACACACAGGTACTAATACACGAGGATACATTTATTAATACATAGAATATGCATGTAAACCTAACAGATCTTATCGAGAGGGTTATCAGAATACAAAAGGTATATTCGGTCAGTTACAAAGTGTTACACATATCAAGAGGACATACGTTCAGTATATCATTCATTAAGACCGTTCCATAAATGAACTTGGTTATAACTTCTACATTAGATACTCAAACAAGTACATAACTCTTAGGAATTAAATTGATATCAACTGGTTGGGATAACAATTGAATTCTCGAGCTGTAATGCAGTGAAGTTGAATACTCATCCAATTTCTGGGGATTCAGATCTCCTGCAGGCACAAAGAAACAGTTGCAGGCTTGTTGCTGTCCAATCCGCGCTCTCTGGCTCCGTGCCAGGCTGTGCTGTGCGGCTTGCGACAGTGCGCTGCTGATGCTCACTGACCGGCTAGTTAGTGTTGGCTTTAACTAGCAAAGTTTGTGCACAGGAGAAACGATGACTGTGGGTCCCAGCAAGTCAGGAAGCAGACCGGTTCGTTCCTGATGAAGCGCTAGTTCTGAATAGTGATTCAGCTGTCCACAGTTCCGACCTGTTCACGAGGCTTGCTGCTGGTGCTAACCTCGGGTGGATCCTCTGGTTACTCTCTGGCAACCTCTGCTCTCGACTTTTAGAACAAAGGAAAGTTCTGGCACTCGGACACACTGGCCGTTCCGTGGTTGTCCGGGCTGAGTCTCAGGATGGTCAGGAGGCGCGCTGCGAGAACGTCCTGCCCTTGGGAGCCTTCTGCTCCTGGGCCGTCCTGCCCTGGAATTCTCCTTTGAATTCCCTTTAGAACAGTCCACAGAATCCTCTCCAGAATCTTACTGAATCTTGTTGAATCTCACTCTTCCAGGCTCTCTGTGTTGCCTGTTTTTACCTGGAGGAACTTCAGCTCATTGATTGGCTGAAAGTTCCATGGGCATCAGAGTCCCACGTGGGTTACTCGGCCCTACCAGTCCCTGATTGGTTGATCAAGGTGAGATATGAGTCACTTACTCCTGACACTTAGTAATGCAGTCCAGATGTCCAACTGGCACTCCCTAGACAGATAGGCGCCAATGGATGACCATTGATCATGATAGCCAGGCTTAGCTAAGTGCATCCCCCTTTGGGAGCTGTCCTTATCAAAAGAAAACATCTTGCATGAATGGTTTCTCTGTGGCTGCACCACAGAGATGAACAGAGAAATGGGGCCTCATTTGGGAAGGCTCAGAACACTTTATTCTTTCTTATTAATAAGCCTTGCCGCTACACTAACAAATGCATACTTTTAGAATTTGATTAACAGGGAATATAATATGGAATTGCATATCTAAACAAATTAATAACGATATAATTATATTAATGTACTGTCTGGCGGAATAAACTGAAGAGGTTAGTTAATGCGACACAGAATTACTTTCCACCCCCTCTACATTCTCAGAGTAGAACAGACTAACCTTCTCATGAAAGACGGTCCACCACCCACGGACAGGAAAAGTGCCCACAGGCACTCAAACTTAATATGGTCAGTAACAGTAAACAGTAACATGGTCAAAAGGAGCACGTACAAACGTTTCTGAAATAACCACATGTAGGACTCTGATGCTTAAAATGTTTAGGGAGAAAGTGGAATACTGGTGTGTATTTTTTCTTTGAACTACCAATACCAGCCATATACAGTCTGTAACGTAGGGATTTCTATATGCCTTTATTTAGTGGTTACATTAGTGACAAAGGCTAAACTTTTAGCTTCAGTAACGCGTACATATCTCCCCTTTTTATAAAACGACATGGTTGAAAACTGTCCCAGAGCCACTGTTGTTTCATCAGTGAAAAGTACATCATGAAATGCCTCTCCCTGTTCTATCCACTGGAAAAAAGAAAAGGTGCATAAAGCGTCTGATGGTCATAAACGTAAACGATATTCATTTAGGAACAGCAACAGAGATATGTTTTTAACTGCACTGCATCAGAGAGAATACCATAGTGTGTGTTTTTTTTACTCCCTGGCGGAAACTGGCTTCCATAAAAATCAGTATGGCTCAGAGATTAAATATAACTTCATTTGCACAAAACAAATGTATATTTCTAAATATCACAACATGATCGAATTTAATTCATTTTAATAACAATGAATAGTCACCTAGGCGTTACAATATAAACATTTATATTGATTTAAATCGCGTTTTGATTTAAATCGTAAACGTTTGTTTAAATATATGTGTTTTTTGATTCACAATCAGACAAATGCAACATAAATTGATATCTTTGTCTTCTAAGTATCTTAATAAACATTCAGCATAGCTTTCTCCCCATTTAGATTTATTTTTCTTGGGATCTTGGGATCAAACGTGGAAAGATTCGATTGTAATCGTTTTTATTTTTTAAATACATTTTAGAAAAGTGTAATCTATACTAAAAAGCTGTACACCACTTGCTATAAAGATACATATTGTGATACTTTCGGGCTCGGATAGGACGGACACAAGAACTCAGACTTGCGTAGTTAAAGCAAGTTAAAGCCTTGATTTTATATATCACCTTTAAAAGTGGCATCTCAAGGGAAAGTAAATACCCAACACTGATTGTACCCATCCGTCATGCTAATAAAGCACCTTGAATTGAATTGAGAGAGAGAGATTTAAACTGCGACACTTATCATTCAACCAGAGCTCGAAATTTCACAAGGATCTCAAGAGCACAGCAAAGACTGTATTAAAAGTATACTAGTGACAAAGTATCATTCTATACAGCAATCGCATATTTGGGTACAGTTTCATAAAACTTTCATGCTTAAAATGTTTAGGGAGAAATGAAAGACTGGTGTGTATTTTTTCTTTAAACTACCAAGACCAGCCATACACAGTACAGACTACGTACATACAGTAATGTTTATGTTCCTAAATTAATATCGTTTATGACCTTCAGATGCGTTATGCTCCTCTTCTTTTTATGCTCAGCTACTAAAATTTCCCTTTAGTGGTAAAATTCTATATAAATATTCAAAACTAAGTGCACAGTAAAGACATTAAATGATTAAATCTTTTCACTACCAACCAATGCACCACGAGTGCCCCTGTCGGTCATTTTGGCCAGCCAATCACTTACCACAGTGCCCTCCGGTGCCCCGCGGTGGCTTGTGGGTAGGTTACTGTACCGCGGGTTTGTACCGCGCATTTTGAATGGCTGCATCTGTATATGTATTGGATTGGAGTGGATCAGCACAACATGGTATATTGTTTGGAGTATATGTACAGATGCAGCCATTCAAAACAGGAGGGGTATTTCGCGGTTCACCGCGGTGGGCGTGTCGCATCAAAACGCAGTTTCATGCAGTATCACGTGGTGTATCGCGTCATTTGACGTCATACCGGACATATACAGAATCACTTTGTAAAACCGCCAGGAGGAGCCAATAAA
Organism: Lepisosteus platostomus; assembly: GCF_059453375.1. Taxonomy (NCBI): domain Eukaryota; kingdom Metazoa; phylum Chordata; class Actinopteri; order Semionotiformes; family Lepisosteidae; genus Lepisosteus; species Lepisosteus platostomus. The sequence goes on along the minus strand of NC_142612.1, from coordinate 44,522,731 downwards.
GCTTAACCTCTCATGTACAGCATTTGAGCTTTTAAATTTAAACTGTTTATTACAGCATGATAATCATCAGTCATTAAAAAGTTGGTATATTTTATGAAAGCAAAATTGCTCAGTTGGGCAAAAGTACACAACCTACCTTTATCATAAATATTTTAATTATGCAGAAATATTTTATCCATCAAAGCCTTTACCGAAGATATTACTAATAGTATTAATAATGAATGACTTTGGACAAGCTGTAAACTCAAAGTATTACGCTGGTCCACGTTATTTCTAACTCTCAATTTAAACAAAAATACTTTATTTTTTTCATTGACAAACACCACAGCATTTCATTGATCTAACTAACGAGGACAGGACATTAGCTAAACAGTATGATAAAGGAATAAATTACTTTTTTTGTTAATTTCTTTAGCACATTTGTACAAGCACTTGGAAACTGTCCAAGCTCTACTTTGTCACGCATTTTCTTTTACTATAACGGACATAAAAACTACATTGCTTTTAACAGAGTGTTTCATAATTTCTAACAACTAAAATTATTTAAACTGCGACACTTATCATTCAACCAGAGCTCAAAATATCACAAGGATCCTCAAGAGCACAGCAAAGACTGTATTAAAAGATACTTGTATCAGATACATGAGAATCCAAGCTTTTTTATCTATGCTTTCTTATCTACGCTAAGAAGTAGTCAAATTTCTGGGGTGTCCGTATACCAGAGATTATGGTAACGTTTCAGAAAGGTGTCAGCCAGTCAGATTCCAGGACCAGAATGATCTGTTTTATGATTGAGAATATAATATGTAATCACGTATCTTAAGAAATTAATAATAATATTAATTTAAAGATCTAAATATCTAAATCTATGTATCTATATAGCTGGTAGTATTACTGTATTTCACTTTCTTTGTAAACACTTTTTGTTAACACCCAAATCGCAGGTGGATTCTATTTTTTGGTCTGTTATGGTCTGTAGTTCAAATCCTGCTTAACTAAAAATTAGACACGAGAAGAGTATTATTGGACAATGTTGTGAGGCTCTGGCGGAATATCTCTGTAAACTGAAAAGTTATAGAAGAGACAGGTTGTGTATCGCTTCTTTTGACATTTGTAAAAAAAAAACATTCCAATGTTAACACGACATGGAAGATAATGTGGTGTATTTGTCATTAGTGAAAACATTTAATCATTTAATCTCTTTACTCTGCACATTTTAATCCACTTTATATTGAATATTTAAATGGCATTTTACCACTAAAGGGAAATTTTAGTAGCTAAGCATAAAACACAGAGGAGCATAGCGAAGGTCATAAAGGTCATAAACGATATTAATTTAGGAACATAAACATATTATGTAAACTGTATGTTACTGTTATTGGTATTTTAAAGAAAAAATACACACCAATACTCAATTTCTCCCTAAACATTTTAAGCACCAAAGTCTTACATGTGGTTGACCTGAGCCCAAAAGCCCAACATATTAATGTGCATTCACCTGGCACGGCGCTGCGCGGTTTTCATCACTCTCTGCGGGAGTGGTGGCTGTGACGAATTAAACTGGTTTCACAGGTATTATCAAAGTAGAAGGGGGTGAGTCTTCAAGCGAAAGACAAAAACCTTTTTTTTTTGCTTACAGTAGTAGTACTTTAGTACAGTACAGTAAGTACTTACAGTACTTACTTATGGTAGTACTTCTCGCGTTAAGAAACCTAGGTGTTAGCATAAACTATTAGTAATCAATAATATTAAATTTAGCACTGTAATGAATTGTGCTAATAATAAATTCTATTCTACTCTGAGAATGTAGGGGGGGAAGAATGCCCGTGGTCTTTTCACTGATAAACTTGTGTCAAGCTGTCAACAAAAACCAGCTGTCAAAAAAGTCAATTGTGTGTCCATAATATTGCTATTTTGCTATTCCTACAGTAATTACTATTGCTACTGAGTCTCTGTGTCTATAGTACATTGTTTGTGAACAAACCAGTTTCACAGGTATTTTCAACCCCCAGCCACTGTTGTTTCCTCAGTTTTTATCCTGTAAAGCACTTTGAGAAGCCACCTTTAAATAAAGTTTATTATTATTATTGATCATATTTTTCCTCCCAGAACTTGTAAATTGTTGTTGTTATTGTTGTTGTTATCCTGTAAAGCACTTTGAGAAGCATACTGTCCAGCTTGACAGGTGCATTCTCTTGTAAAATAATAAGTAGAGCTTCGGGCTTATTAGTGCTCCACTTACAGCAACCCAATGTAAATACATTTTGTCTCCAAATCCACCACCACTTGTGGTAGCCCTGCCAAACGATGCAAATTCCGCTGCAATGTTTGTGTGCAGGAATTATTCAGTATGGCATCTCCATGTTCAAGTAAACACTGCTCTGTGTGCAAATGCAAATGCATTTAAAAAAAAGTAGTTTTTTTTAAAAAAAGTCACCTTTTAAATAAAAGCCATCCTGTAAAGCGCTTTGAGAAGCATACTGTCCAGCTTGTCAGGTGCATTCTCTTGTAAAATAATAAGTAGAGCTCCGGAAAGCCACCCACCTGGTGCAACCAATCCAACCCCAGGATACAGTCCTCGCGGACTGGGGCAAGGTAGAAGGGGTGTTTTACCCTCACAGCCCCAAAGTGCACGGTGAGCGCCCTGGGGAACTGGCTGCCTCGGTGCCTGAGAGGACACCAGGCCGCAGCCGGGTAATGGTCAAACCGGTGTCGACGAGGGTCTGCCCTCGGTGAGGCAGGAAAGGAATAAGCCAAGTCTTCCCACAGCAGGTGGGGTGAAGCGCTCCTTCTGGCTTTCCGGAGAGGGGGTAGCGTCGCTCAAGGGCGGCCTTTTCCCTTCGGGGCTCCAGCGCCCAGCACTCCCAGGTGATATGCCCCCTCTCCCCACAGCGGTGGCAGATGACCAGCCGTCGTTGCTCCCCCAGCATCGCCACCCTGGCCGTCTCCTCCTCCCCATCTGATTCCCATTGTGCCCCTCCGTCGGTGCCCACTGGTCTCCTCGAATACGGCATCAGCCTGCTCAGCCAGAGCCAGGGCCTGCTCCAAGGGGACCAGCGCGGCCAGCATCACGTGGCGCTGCACCTCAGTCGGAGCCAGGGCACAGAGGAACGCCTGGAGCGCTATCTCCAGGTTGACCTCCTCCGGGAGAGTAGGGTAACCCATGCGGGCTAAGTAGGCCACGTCTGCGGCGACCTGACCCAGTGGCTCTCCCGCTAGGCAGGAGCGTTGGGCCAACCTTGCCCGCAGCAGTCCCCGCGCCTCCCCTCTCCTGCCAAAACGCTTCCGGAGGGCAAACGCCAACGCCACATAGTTGTACCGCTGGATCCCCTACCCCTATTTGGCATTATTGATATTGTTGAATTTTAATCCTATGCAATATTTATTTTTACCCTGTTTTATTATTTATGCATTTTACAGAGTTATGTTTTTACATATTGTTAGCATTTAAGTGTATTTTTTATAATGATTGTTTTTAAAGAGCTTTATTGGCCTATACTATAGAGCATCTTTGTGATTCACGCCTTTTAGACTTATTTAAAAGTATTTTGTACAAAAAATGTTGACATTTTTTATTGTTTTTTGCACTTTACTACTGTCATGGTGGATGTCTGGTATTTCTGAATTTACACATTCCCCTGTAGCAGATTTTGTCTGTTAAATACAAAGTCTGTTAAATCCGAAATCAGATAAAGCAAAGTTTATAAAACAGTAGGGCTTATAGTATGTACTGTATGAAATATGTGTTTTTTTTTCTAAAAACAACATGGAAAGGATAAAACTGTTCAACAAATCTGTTTTAAAAACTGCCTTTTCACATTTAAAACTAATTTAAATGGGATACTCTCTTTAGCACATTAACATGGAAATATCTCACCTAATAAAGCATAATATTAATGTCTTCATTTGAGTGCAGTTACTAATAATTTGGGTATACTTGAACGATGCATTGGTGCAGCTTATTTCATTTGCTGTATGTCCCACTGGCTCGTTTAAGATGGTGGATCCTGCTTTGTTCTAAGGAAGACATTGACAGGGCTGTGAAAGCTGCTAAAGAGGCATTTCAGCTGGGGTCGCCATGGCGCCGAATGGATGCTTCAGAAAGAGGGAGGCTGTTGAACAAGCTGGCTGATTTAGTTGAACAAGACCGTCAGATTTTGGCTGTAAGAAACACTGTACTGGAACCCATTTAAACAACTGCTCACAATAGCTTTTTAATTTTAAATTGTATCCTGTTTAATTGGATAAATTCACTTCAGTCTTGAATTTGTAAAAACCATAACATAAATGCATTGGTGAATTTAAAATACTTTTTTAACACAATTGTCAGGGTCTTGAGGAGCCTAGCAGGGTCTGCCCTCAGTGAGGCATGGAAGGAATAAGCCCCGGCTGTGGCCAACTCTTCCCACAGCAGGTGGGGTGAAGCGCTCCTTCTGGCTTTCAGGAGCTCTACTTATTATTTTACAAGAGAATGCACCTGACAAGCTGGATAGTATGCTTCTCAAAGCTCTTTACAGGATAACAACAACAATAACAACAACAATTTACAAGTTGTTGTAAATTAGAAAAATATGATCAATAATAATAATAAACTTTTTATATAGCGCCTTTAAAGGTGGCTTCTCAAAGTGCTTTACAGGATAAAAACTGATGAAACAACAGTGGCTGGGGGTTGAAAATACCTGTGAAACCGGTTTGGTCACAAACAATGTACTATAGACACATAGACTCAGTAGCAAAAGCAATTACTGTAGCAATAGCTGAGCTAAGAATAGGAGTATTCATGCAGTCAGTCTTTACCAAAGATATCACTAATAGTATTAATAATGAATGACCTTGGACAAGCTGTAAACTTAAAGTATTACGCTGGTCCACATTATTTGTAACCGTCATTTTAAATGAAAAGACTATTTTTTCATCGACAAAAAGTAACACCACAGCATTTCGTTGATGTAACTAACAAGGATGGGACATTAGTTAGCCAATTATCATAAAGGAATAACTTACTTTTTTGTTTATTTCTTTAGCAAATTTATTTGAACATTTCCATCGATTGCACAAGCACTGAAAAACTGTTCAATCCCTAGTTCGTCGGGCATTTTCACACCTGAAGAAGGCTTGCGTTTTCTCTCTTCTCTTTTAAGCATGTGTACAATGCTGTAATACAATTTAAAATAATTAAAAGTTTAAACAGTATCAACTAAACTCCATTAATATAAGTATCGAGAGGTATTAAATAAATACAGATTTTAGTATAGATTACACTTTTCTAAAATGTATATAAAAAATAAAAACGATTACAATCTAATCTATCCATGTTTGATCCCAAAATCTCATAAAATCTTGAAAAATAAATCTAAATGGGGAGAAAGCTATTTTGAAAGTTTATTAAGATACTTAGAAGACAAAGATAACAATTTTTGTTGCATTTGTCTGATTGTAAATAAAAAAATACATTTAATTAAACACGCATTTGTGATTTAAATCAAAATGGGGGTAACGGGGACTTTTTGGAGGTGGGGATATTCTGACAACAATTGATTTAAAGACAATATGTCAAAGTGCAATGAAATACAATATTACGCTGGGTAAACGTTCTGAGGTCAAATTCTTCCGTGACGGGGGTACCTTTAAAGCGGAGACGACGAAAATAAAGTTTATTAATTTGCTGGACAGAGAGGTGAACATTATTATGCAGAAGACAAAGATAACGATTTACGTTGCATTGTCAGATTGTGAATCAATAAAAATATTTAATTAAACATGGGTTTGCGATTTAAATGGAAATGGGGGTGACGGGAACTCTTCATCTAAATAAAAATAAAATAAATAAAACAGGTTTTGATAGTTAATAACCACTTTTTATGTGCGGAACATGGGTGATTTTTCTTCCTAATGATCAGTTTAAAAATTTGTGTACGCTGGAAGGTTTTTACTTCCTAATTAAACTTTTAAAATACACGTTTCGAATAGAAGCAGCATATGCTGTTCTCTTCCTGCTATGTAGAATAGAGCAGCAGGTCTTTTTTCCCCAATCAGAGGGGTGTCAGATGGTGTCAGCCAACCAACATTCTGAAGCCGTACTGTAATCTCTGGTATAGGGACACCCCAGAATGCTGTTTCATTTTAGGAAATTATGAAACTCTCGGTTAAAAGCAAGGGAGATTGTCCGTTATAGTGGACATAAAAACAAGAGTTTGCTGCAGCGTTATTGGAAATCCAATTTTAACACAAATCGCCGGCATTATATCCTAGAAGACACAGACCGGCGCCAGTGGGAGTGTAAAAGAAAATGCAGACGAACTAGGGATTGGAAAATTTCCAAGTGCTTGTACATTTGATGGAAATGTTCAAATAAATGTGCAAAAGAAATAAAATAATAATTTATTCCTTTTTTATATTGGCTAGCTAATGTCCTCTCTTTGCTAGTTACCTGTGGCTGTGTTTCTGCGTTGCGTAGCAATGAATGACTATCTCAGGCGGAGGAACGTAAACAGCTTAATTTTCATTTTATATATATATATATTTTTTTAATTAAAATTCATTCTATACAGCAATCGTATATTTGGGGTTCATTTCATAAAACTTTGATGCTTAAAATGTTTAGGGAGAAATGGAAGACTGGTGTGTATTTTTTTTAAACTAGTAAGACCAGCCATATACAGTACAGTTTACATACAGTAATATGTTTATGTTCCTAAATTAATATCATTTATGGCCTTCAGATGCGTTATGCTCCTCTTCTTTTTATGCTCAGCTACTAAAATTTAATATAAATATTCAATACTAAACAGATTAAAATCTGCACAGTAAAGAGATTAAATGATTAAATCTTTGTACTACTGACCAATGCACCACGAGTGCCCCTAGACTGGGGCATTAGGACTCACATGGACTACAGGGTGAGCTCCCCCTACTGGCCTCACTAACTTCCACTTCCAGCAGCAGCCTTAGTTTATCCCAGGAGATCTCCCATCCATGTACTGACCAGGCTCACCCCTTTAGTGGGTTGTCATCTGTGAGTTTCCCTTTTTACCTCCTTTGGTTAACTTAAAATGAAATCCTTAATCACAAAACCATCACTTATAATAATTCATCCAAATTCACACTACAGAGACAGTTTTCCATTGGATTGTGCAGTACTGTATAGTACAATACATGGTACTGTGCAGTAATCAACTGCAGTATGATATAATCAGTATATAAATATACGGTATACACAGTAAACACAATATGATACCTTATGGGTTTAAAGCCACTACAGTACAGTATGTATGAAATGTATTTTTATAATTAAAACTTAAAGCTAAATTGTTTCCTGATTACTTGTTGTTGAAATTTACATTAAAACAAACTACAAATTTTCTCAATGTGGTAAAACCTGTAAACCCGAAGAGGCACATCGCGTTCACAACAAGCTACACTATAATAACAAGCCAGCAGCCATATCACTCTGCAGCTCACAACTGGCAACCCACTAAAGCTCAGCAGGTGTAAGCCTGGACAGTACCTGAATGGGAGACCTCCTGTGAAAAATTAAGGTTGCTGCTGGAAGAGGTGTTAGTGGGACTGCAGGGGGCGCTCACCCTGCAGTCCATGTGGGTCCTGATGCCCCAGTATAGTGAGGGGGACACTATACTGTAAACAGGAGCTGTCCTTTGGATGAGACGTAAAACCGAGGTCCTGACTCTCTGTGGTCATTAAAAATCCCGGGGTGTTTCTCGAAAAGAGTAGGGGTGTAACCTTGGTGTCCTGGTCAAATTTCCCATTACATAAGTGGCCCTTACCAACCATGGCCTCCTAATAATCCCCATTATGAAATGGTTTTACTCTGGTATTAATTAATGGTATACTCTGCTCTCCTCCCCACTAATAGCTGATGTGCGGTGAGTGTTCTGGCGCACTATGGCTGCCGTCGCATCATCCAGGTGGATGCTGCACATTGGTGGTGGTGAAGGGGAGTCCCCAATAACTGTAAAGTGCTTTGAGTGGAGTGTCCAAAAAAAGCACTATGTAAGTGTAAGCAATTATTATTATTATTATTATTTTTTTATATATCCAATGAGTCATTTTGTTTTATGAAATAGACCTACTTTTTAAATTAATGTAATATTTAACATGCTGATTAAAATGAATAAAAGTCTAAACAGTATACAATTTACATTCTATAATTTGGCTCAGCTCAGTTTTCTGGCGACAGTCCAGTGTAGCTTTCATACACCACATTAAGCATTCACTGTGCCACCTGGCGGTTGTAAAAAATAGTTCAGTTCGAAAACTGATTAAACAAAAATGTGGCACGTTATATTGCGCTGGGGAGTACTAGCTTACTGTTTTTTTAATTGTGTTAATTTATCTTATCAGAGATGAGGTCACAGGCAATCATGGGAATGATCTAGCACATGACCCCAATTCACAGTTCACAGTTCACATTTGGATTATTTTAATGTGTATGTAAACCTGAAATAAAAACATCCCATCCATAACAGACTAAGTAATCCTGCTTTTTATTTTTAATATCAATCGAATATTTAACATAGTCTATATAAAATTAACACAACTGTTAATGTATTATATTAATTAAATGTTATTATTTTTAAAAATGGTATTATTGGACAAAGATTATTCCCCACAGGGCATTGGTCAGGATTCAAACCCAGGCATTTCACGTGACAACCCTGAATTCTTCCAGTTTTATATAGTAGTGCAGTCCTATATCAGATTATTTTAAAAATTAAAGGGTGTTTGGCATTACATGTTGTAATACAGAATGTATTATCTAAAATAGTACATTATGCTCTTGACATCCTGAATGGCTGGATCTGTATTATGTATGAGAAATTAACTAAGCGTATAAAGGTTACAAAACAAAATAGAAGTCAACCTCAACAAAATGCAGGAAATTTGACATCTCAAGTTGTTTTTAACACCTCAAAAAATGTACATTAATCCTCACACCCCTATGTGTTTGTGGCATATTGAGGGCACATTCAATAGTCTGAATAATATTTAATACCATAGAGATGAGTGCATTTTCAAGATAATGTAAGACTGTTGGACTCAATCAACAGTCTGGGCTGACTATCAATTGCCTGCTTCCTGCTTGTTTTGGAAGAAAGGGAATCAGTCTTGTATAAGGTTTGGCATTCTTACTCTTACAGTAATATTGATATTAAAGTGTTGAGATTTAGTTGAGTTCTTATTTGAAAAAAATCAGTGAACCTGCAGTACAACAGCTACAGTATGGAGACCAAGAAATGTTACGGGAAGAAACATGGTGCTTCAGTACCTGCTGCGTTGGCTCATAAAGAGTGAAAGGTAAACAAATACAGCAGGCTTCATTTAACATACTTGATTATAGTATGCATTATACAGTATTATTTCTGTAATATTTCTTCATGGCCTGTTCTTGCTGCACACTCAAAGTAATCGTCTAAGACCTTCAGGACAGTAAGGAAGAAAGGGGTAAGATGGATGGAAAGTTTGATTTGAATCAAAACCAATAATATAATATGACATTTTTCCTACATGTATTATTTTTCATAGGTTGTGGGTCTGAGCTCTTGGCCACTAGCCATAGTACCAGTGTACAAAAGCTCACTTGGATGGAGTCCTTCTGGAGGAGGCTGTAGTTTGGAGACACTCTTAAAAATCCAGGAGTCAAAGCAAGTTCCAGAGGCAAACATCCATGCCCACTGACTCTAAACAGCCCACCACTGCTCCTCCTCCTTCTCCAATGAAGACCAGGCCTGCTGTGCAGATTGCAGAATCCAACCTTTCTCCATACAGCCTCTCACCTTCAGCAGAGCACATGCTATCTCTGTGGATGCCGAGGCCATGTACAGTTCTCCCATATATTCAAAGTTTACCCATCAGTCATGAAAAGGAGGATAAATTGTATGTGGACAATTGTACAATTGTGTAACTGACGCTCATTTCCCCTGATTTAAGATTTTTTTAAACAATAAAACAATTTGATTAAACAGTGAATGTGACGTTATTTTTGTTAAAGAAAATGAAAAAAAGTGTTTTTGTTTCCTTCTTGCATTTAGATAGCATATTTAACATTAAGACAAAATATAAATCGTTGTTTTCCTCACCAAGCAATAAAAGTATGCACTGTATGTAGACTTTTCGAAAAACAAGATTAAAGACCCTTTTTACCTATTTTCCAGTAAGGTATTGGACAACTGGTCTCACTTTGTAGCACTACATAAGTGTACTTATTGTAGTGTGCTCTCTGAAGGCACCAGTTCTGTAGGGTTTGGGCATTTACTGGGACAATTATTAATTGTAGCAGTAAATCACAAAATTGATTCTTTTGATGGCTTTAGAATCCAACCATTCAATATAACTCAAACAACGCACACACACAGGTACTAATACACGAGGATACATTTATTAATACATAGAATATGCATATAAACCTAACAGATCTTATTGAGAGGGTTATCAGAATACAAAAGGTATATATTCAGTCAGTTACAAAGTGTTACACATATCAAGAGGACATACGTTCAGTATATCATTCATTTAGACCGTTTCGTAAATGAACTTGGTTATAACTTCTACATTGGATACTCAAAACAAGTACATAACTCTTAGGAATTAAATTGATATCAACTGGTTGGGATAACAATTGAATTCTCGAGCATAATGCAGTGAAGTTGAATACTCATCCAATCTCTGGGGATTCAGATCTCCTGCGGGCACAAAGAAACAGTTTCAGGCTGTTGCTGTCCAATCGGCGCTCTCTGGCTAGGTGCCAGGCTGTGCTGTGCGGTTTGCAACAGTGCGCTGCTGATGCTCACTGGCCGGCTAGTTAGTGTTGGATTTAACTAGCAAAGTTTGTGCACAGGAGAAAAGATGACTGTGGGTCCCAGCAGGTCAGGAAGAAGACCGGTTCGTTCCTGATGAAGCGCTAGTTCTGAATAGTGATTCAGCTGTCCACAGTTCTGATCTGTTCACGAGGCCTGCTGCTGGTGCTAACCTCGGGTGGATCCTCTGGTTACTCTCTGGCAACCTCCGCTCTAGACTCTTAGAACAAAGGAAAGTTCTGGCATTCGGACACACTGGCCATTCCGTGGTTGTCCGGGCTGAGTCTCAGGATGGTCAGGAGGCGCTCTGCGAAAATGTCCTGCCCTTGGGAGCCTTCTGCTCCTGGGCCATCCTGCCCTGGAATTCTCCTTTGAATTCTCTTTAGAATTGTCCACAGAATTTTCTCAGGCCCTATGTGTTGCCTGTTTTTACCTGGAGGAACTTCAGCTCATTCATTGGGTGAAAGTTTCCTGGGCATCAGAGTCCCACGTGGGTAACTTGGCCCTACCAGTCCCTGATTGGTTGATCAAGGTGAGATATGAGTCACTTACTCCTGACACTTAGGAATGCAGTCCAGATGTCCATCTGGCACTCCCTAGACAGATAGGCGCCAATGGATGACCATTGATCATGATAGCCAGGCTTAGCTAAGTGCATCCCCCTTTGGGAGCTGTCCCTTATCAAAAGAAAACATCTTTAAATCAGCCTGCATGAATAGCTTCTCTGTGGCTGCACCACAGAGATGAACAGAGAGATGAGGCCTCATTTGGGAAAGCAAAGCAACACTTAATTCTGTCTTATTAATAAGCCTCGCCGCTACATTATTATATACTGATGTTTAAATGTAGCTATGAAGTTGCTCATTCTCACCTTTTTAAAATACATACCTTGAACAAATGGGATATAACTTGAACACGTCTTTGAATTGCATATTTATTTAAAAAGGATATAAAAAATAAAACTCATTGGAATAAAAATTATTGAAACAGTATCAAAGTATTTACTCTTTTAGTTGAACTGACTATCCTAGTGTGTTACTTACTGTAAAGTGCCTGAAATAATGGGATTATATCTTGAGAAAAAAAGCAGCAAAAGCGTGTAGTGATTCATAGCCGTTCAGGGACGCCAAATATGTAGTGATTCATATTCGTTCAGGGACGCCAAATATGTAATGTTAGTGGCTCTCTGAAGGCACCAGTTCTGTAGGGTTTGGGCATTTACTGAGACAATTATTAATTGTAGCAGTAAATCACAAAGTTGATTCTTTTGATGGCTTTAGAGTCCAACCATGCGACATAACTCAAACAACGCACACACACAGGTACTAATACACGAGGATACATTTATTAATACATAGAATATGCCTTAAACTAACAGATCTTATCGAGAGGGTTATCAGAATACAAAAGATATATATTCAATCAGTTACGAAGTGTTACATATATCAAGAGGACATACGTTCAGTATATCATTCATTAAGACCGTTTCATAAATGAACTTGGTTATAACTTCTACATTAGATACTCGAAACAAGTACATAAGTCTTAGGAATTAAATTGATATCAACTGGTTGGGATAACAATTGAATTCTTGAGCTGTAATGCATTGAAGTTGAATACTCATCCAATCTTTGGGGATTCAGATCTCCTGCGGGCACAAAGAAACAGTTGCAGGCTGTTGCTGTCCAATCCGCGCTCTCTGGCTCGGTGCCAGGCTGTGCTGTGCGGCTTGCGACGGTGCGCTGCTGATGCTCACTGACCGGCTAGTTAGTGTTGGCTTTAACTAGCAAAGTTTGTGCACAGGAGAAAAGATGACTGTGGGTCCCAGCAAGTCAGGAAGAGGACCGGTTCGTTCCTAATGAAGAGCTAGTTCTGAATAGTGATTCAGCTGTCCACAGTTCCGACCTGTTCACGAGGCCTGCTGCTGGTTACTCTCTGGCAACCTCCACTCTAGACTCTTAGAACAAAGGAAAGTTCTGGCACTCGGACACACTGGCCGTTCCGTGGTTGTCCGGGCTGAGTCTCAGGATGGTCAGGAGGCGCGCTGCGAGGATGTCCTGCCCTTGGGAGCCTTCTGCTCCTGGGCCGTCCTGCCCTGGAATTCTCCTTTGAATTCCCTTTAGAACAGTCCACAGAATCCTCTCCAGAATCCCTTCTGAATCTTGTTGAATCTCCCTTCTGAATCTCACAGGCTCTCTGTGTTGCCTGTTTTTACCTGGAGGAACTTCAGCTCATTGATTGGCTGAAAGTTCCATGGGCATCAGAGTCCCACGTGGGTTACTCGGCCCTACCAGTCCCTGATTGGTTGATCAAGGTGAGATATGAGTCACTTACTCCTGACACTTAGTAATGCAGTCCAGATGTCCAACTGGCACTACCTAGACAGATAGGCGCCAATGGATGACCATTGATCATGATAGCCAGGCTTAGCTAAGTGCATCCCCCTTTGGGAGCTGTCCTTATCAAAAGAAAACATCTTGCATGAATGGTTTCTCTGTGGCTGCACCACAGAGATGAACAGAGAAATGGGGCCTCATTTGGGAAGGCTCAGAACACTTAATTCTTTCTTATTAATAAGCCTCGCCGCTACAAGCGTCACTTTTTACAGCATATTGTTGTATGCAACAATTGTAGAGAATACAATCTTTTTTTTATTTTGAGATAGTATGGTCTATTTAAAAGGAAACAGAAAGTATTTCCTTCAAGGCATGTATTGTAGATTTAATACATTGGCAACATAAATCAAATAGGGATAAAAAAGACTACAATTCCCAATGTGCCACACCTGCAAATCACAGTAAGACATATTCACAGATAATACATGTTTATTTTTTAATATTAAAATAAGATTTATTGTATGTGGTAATCTCATACATAAATTAAGGATTTACTGACAGATTTACAGAGTAGAGCAATCCTGCATTAGCATATTTGAAAAAAATAAGGCAGTACCTTTCAGTGGCTGCATCTGTACAGAAAAAAAATGTTAGAATTCAGAACATTGGCACATATGAAAGCATTACAATGACAGACAGCCAACATTGGAACTCAGCTAATTTAAATCACACAGTATGCCAAAATGCACAAAATGTCACTAAGCCTGACAATGTCGTTTTTCTATAATCACATTCAAATTTAAGGTGATAGTTTTCCAATCCTGATGTTGGAAATGATATGTTGGAATTATTGTTTGTAGGCTGTATTGTAGATTAAATTTAAAATGTATTTTAATTTACTTTGGCTTGTATTAATGTAATAATGAATGTTTTAAACTTTTTTTTCCCTTTCCTTACTAGATATAATGACTTGCCACATTCTCAATATAATATGCTAACTCCATTGTTGAGCTTTTTTTTGTCAATTTTTTGGCGTAGAATCTAAACACCATGTGTAATTTAAGCTTGAAATTATATCAGATTTATATTGTCTCACTGACAGCATGATATTGCTGTTTCCATTTACTCTCATTTTGATCTTCATTTTGTGAACAATTAAAGCAGACTGCTATTGTAAGTTAATTATAGCATATCAGTTCCTCTTGGCAACATGAACCTTTCATTTGTCTTGTACAATTTAAAAGAAATCTAGTTACTGAAAAAAATATGTTTAATTGGGCACTCAGAATTATATGATTTAGACCTGTATTACTAAAGCTTTTTGAATGAAATTTGCATAATAATTTTCTACTGCAATAAGGGATTTCTGGCTAACTAAAGAAAGGCATTTTTTTTTGCATGCAGACATGAACCCAATCCATATACAAGTGTAAAATATTCTGCATTTGTTTATTTTTGTTTATGTCAGATTGTCACTGTAGCAAAAAAAGACAAAACTACAATCTGCATATTTCAGCTTGTTGGCCATTGGCCATATTAATACTGAACCAGAAGGCAACACTCTTTCCAGTTTTGTAAGCAATAGTGTGCACAGCACAGAATGATGGTATCAATGTTCCATCCCAAAATAAAGAAGTAAAACATTTGTATGCCAGCACTGCATTTTGAATCAATTTATTTCAGCATTTATGTTTATATGCTGCATACAGATGTAGCCTTTCAAAATTCACAGTAAAACCCCATAACACGGGATTGGGGCTGCAGGTTGCCAGGTTTGGTGCATTAGTTAAGGAAAAGATTGCTTCATTTAATCTCTCTACTGTGCATTTTGAAATCTGCTTAATATGGAATTTTACAACTAAAGGGAAATTTTGGTAGCTCAGCAGAACAATAACAGGAGCATAATGTCTCTGAACGTCATACTGTCATAAACTATATTAGTTTAGGAATATAAATACCTAATACATACTTTATATGGCTGGTAGTGGTAGCTTAAATAAAAAGTACACAACTATCTCACTTTCTTCATAAACATTTTATGCATCAAAGTCTTTAATTCGGTCTCTTACTGTGGTTATTTTGGAAAAGTTCTGACATGCTTATTCTGACTATAGTAAGAATATATACTTTATAAAAAGCTATAATGTTTTAACCTTTTCTATGAATGCTTGCTGTTGTTATTGCAGTACAAAATGTGAATCTGCTTAATAGAGAATATAATATGGAATTGCGTAACTAAAGGATTTAAGGATCTAAATATAACATACAGATGCAGCCAAAACAAACGGAGTACGCTGCGGTACAACGCAATGGGCATGTTCCATCAAAACGCGTTATTTTGCGTCAAACCGCGGTTTATCGTATGTAAATGAGAACTTATGCAAATTATGTAAATAGTATCCAAAGTCACCTTGTAAAACTGCCAGGTGGCGCTAATAAAATTTAACTTCTCATGTATAGCATTTGAGCTGTCACCAAAAAACACAGGGTTTCGAATCCCGATCACTGCTGAGGAACAATCTTTATTAAGTTGTATACTCTTTAGACTTTTACATTTAAACTGTGTATTACAGATTGTTAATCATTATACATTATACATTATACAAGTTGGTATATTTTATGAAAGCAAGATTCCTCAGTTAGACAAAAGTAAACAACCTACCACATGTATCATAATTTAAATTATGAAGAAATATTTTATGCATCTTTACCGAAGATATTACTAATAGTATTAATAATGAATGACCTTGGACAAGCTGTAAACTCAAAGTATTACTCTGGTCCACTGAATCTCCGATTCACCATGCCTTTCACATGCTCATAAATGATATTAATTTAGGAACATAAACATAGTATGTAAACTGTACTGTATATGGCTGGTATTGGTAAGAAAAAATACACACCAGTATTCCATTTCTCCCTAAACATTTTAAGCAACAAAGTCTTACATGTGAATATTTTGGAAACGTTTTAACATGCTCCTTCTGACCATATTACTGTACATTTACATACTTTGTGAGAAAAGTGATAGTTTTAAGCTTCTCTGCGAATACACTCATTATCGGAGTAAACAAAAGCATACTTTTTAATTTGATTAATGGAGAATATAATATGGAATCTCGTATCTGAAGAAGTTAATAACGAATTATATTCATGTACTGTAGCACAAACAGTAGTATAAGACTTTCTATTGATACAGATGCAGCCATTCAAAATGCACGGTACAAACCAGTACCACATGCAACTACCCACAAGCCACCGCAGTCTATCGTGGTAAGTGATTGGCTGACCAAAATGACCGACAGGGGCACTCGTGGTGCATTGGTTGGTAGTGAAAAGATTTAATTATTTAATCTCTTTACTGTGCATGTTTTAATCCACTTAGTATTGAATATTTATATGGAATTTTACCACTAAAGGGAAATTTTAGTAACTGAGCATAAAAAGAAGAGGATCATAATGCATATTAATTTAGGAATATAAACATATTACTGTATGTAAACTGTACTGTATATGGCTGGTCTTGGTAGTTTAAAGAAAAAATACACACCAGTCTTTCATTTCTCACTAAACATTTTAAGCATCAAAGTTTTATGAAACGGTTCCCAAATATGCGATTGCTGTATAGAATTAATTTTAATTAAAAAAATTATTTAACATGAAAATTAAGCTGTTTACGTTCCTCCACCTGAGAATATAGTCACTCGTTGCTACGCAACACAGAAACACCGCCACAGGTAACTAGCAAAGAGAGGACATTAGCTCGCCAATATGAAAAAGGAATAAATGTTTTTTTTTTATTTCTTTTGCACATTTATTTGAATTTTTCCATCGATTGTACAAAAACTGTCCAATCCCTAGTTCGTCTGCAAATTTCTTTTATGCTCCGGGCATTCTGCCGGTCTGGCGCCAGTCTGTGTCTTCTAGGATATAATGCCAGTGATTTGTGTTAAAATTGAGTTTCCAATAACGCCGCAGCAAACTCCTGTTTTTATGTCACTATAACGGACAATCTCCCTTGCTTTTAACTGAGCGTTTCATAATTTTAACTGAGCATGAAAATGCAACAGAATTCTGGGGTGTCCCTATACAAGAGATTACGGTAGGCTTCAGAATGGTGATTGGCTGACACCATCTGACACCCCTCTGATTTGAGAAAAAAAACTTCCTTATCTGTTCTACATAGCAGGAAGAAAATAGCATATGCTGCTTCTATTAGAAATGCGTATTTTAAAAGTTTAATTAGGAAGTAAAAACCTTACAGCGTACAGAGATTTCTAAACTGATCAGGAGGAAGAAAAATCACCCGTGTTCCGTGCATAAAAAGTGGTTATTAACTATTGAAACCTGTTTTATTTATTTTATTTTTATTTAGATGAAGAGTTCCCGTCACCCCCATTTCCATTTAAATTGCAAACCCATGTTTAATTAAATATTTTTATTGATTCACAATCTGGCAATGCAACATAAATCGTTAACTTTGTCTTCTGCATAATAATGTTCACCTCTCTGTCCTGCAAATTAATAATAAACTTTATTTTCATCGTCTCAGCTTTAATGGTACCCCCGTCACGGAAGAATTTGACCTCAAAACGTTTACCCAGCGTAATATTGTATTTCATTGCACTTTGACAGATTGTCTTTAAATCAATTGTTGTCAGAATATCCCCACCTCCAAACAAGAACAAAATTGCAACGATTTTATTAACTGGCTGTTTCAGTAACTTAAAGTATATATTTAAAGTAATAATTTAACAATATATGTACATTTTTAAGATATGTTCATGTTGTGAATGTATGTAGATTGTATCCTATTTTTAGTTTTTGTTTTGTTTCATGTTAATTCTATAAGGGAATCTTGATTAAAATACTTTTATTTTTTCACAATCTGGTAATGCCAGACAGAATTCACATTCTCTGCAGCCAAATGGCCTTGCATATCAGAAAATCAAGGAACAAAACAATTATTGCGCCCGGCTCCTCAATGGAATCGCTTTAACATGCTAATGCGTTGGTGTAACACTCTGTCTACAGTACATTGTAAGCAAACCGGTTTCACAGGTATTTTCAACCCCCAGCCACTGTTGTTGCATCGGTTGTTATCCTGTGAAGCGCTTTGAGGAGCCACCTTTAAATAAAATAAAGTTTATAAATATTATTATGAATATTGATAATATTTTTCCTCCCAGAACTTGTAAATTGTTGTTGTTATTGTTGTTGTTATCCTGTAAAGCGCTTTGAGAAACATACTGTCCAGCTTGTCAGGTGCATTCTCTTGTAAAATAATAAGTAGAGTTTTGGGCTGATTAATGCTCCACTTACAGCAACCCAATGTAAATACATTTTGTCTCCAAATCCACCACCACTTGTATGAATCATAGCCCTGCCAAACTATGCAAATACCGCTGCAATGGTTGTGTGCAGGAATTATTCAGTATGGCATCTCCATGTTCAAGTAAACACTGCTCTGTGTGCAAATGCAAATGCATTTAAAAAACGTTTTTGTTTTAAAAAAGCCACCTTTAAAGGTGCTACAGATGCAGCCATTCAAAGTGCGTGGTACAGACACGTACCGGAGGTAATTGGCTACGGCGTTGCGCATCGTGACGCAAGATGACGCGGGGTACCGCGGTACGTGATTGGTTGACCGACAGGGGCACTCGTGGTCCGTTGGTCTATCGTAGAAAGATTTACAGTAAACGTCTTTACTGTGCCCGTTGTAGTATTGAATATTCATATGGAATTTTACCACTGAAGGGAAATCTTAGTAGCTGAGCATAAAAAGAATAGGAGCATACTGCAACGCGTGTGAAGGCCATAAACGATATTAATTTTGGAACATAAACATACAGTATATGGCTGGTCTCGGTACTTTAAAGAAAACATACACGAAACGTGGTTTCATTATGACCAGAATCGGTCTTGAGATATTTTTAACTTAATTTACAGTATTTGAGAGGTATGTCTTGACACTGATACTACGTAAATACTGCTCACGTATATGTTTCTAAGTTTATATTATGCATTTCATATGGTCAAATTACTTTTGAGCAACTGATAAGCGCGAAACGCTATGCCCAGGGCGTTTTAGTTTTCGTTTTGTTTTAATGCAGTGCAGTGGATTGATTAGAGATATCAAGTACATACAAGTCATTTTTTAAATGTTGTAGTTCGTCTTGTAAAAATGTTCCGATTACATCATCTGTCAACAATTACACAGGTTCTGTTTCCATATTGCGGATTTTGGTTACGTAATATTATTTTCTAATTTCACGTTGTGAATATATGATTTGGGCAAACAGAGCCGCAAAGAAGTACATTATGGGTTGTTGTTTTTTTTGCAGTTTTATCTAGAACAAACGATGCTTAAACCTTTGTCTGATTCTTGTGAAACTATCCACACGACAGTTACCTAGGAGTTGACTTCAGTGATGTCACTGATGGGATGTTTCTAAAAATCCATCCTCTGTAAAACGTCTTCTCTAGTTGTTCTACATATGTATTCGCTAATGAAGCTGTGTGTTCTGAGCCTGGTTCTCTACATTTCTGTGTGAACCAGCTTAGAGGGCTAAAGACAGCTTGTGTTTAAATTGAGTGTAAGGTAATTTATGCTTCTAAAGTCATGGTCAGCATTTATTATTGTACTGTGCTGTAAACTTCTTCTGTGCCTAATTACATTATTTTATAGCTTTATCAAATCTGTACATTGTCTGTAGATAATGTTTCTGTAGTGCTTTTTCAGCCCTCAGCATGTGACCGCGCCGGTGGTGCTGTGGGTTAGGTCCCTGACTTCCATGTAACTGTGACTTTATTTTTTAACAAACATTTCTTTGAAAAAATGAAACGTTTCCCTTGGTCAGAGATTAAATAAAACCTCACTCGCACCAAACAAATTTATATTTCTAAATATCACAACATGATCGAATTTAAGTATTTTTAATAACAATGAATAGTCACCTATGCGTTACAAAATAAACATTTATATTGATTTGAATCGGGTTTTGATTTAAATCGTAAACGCGTGCTTAAACATATGTGTTTAAAGGCGATATACTGTATAAAAGCGCTGATTCTTATGGAATGTGTTCCGCCGGGGATTCAAAAATTATTTTTTTTTAATCGCGTATCTAAGGAAAATTGCAGTATAACTTTGATCATGCACATCATTATACAGTATCTCATTTTGTATTTCTATAAAAAAAATTGCTTGCCCAGCCACTATTGTTGTTATTGTTTTTATCCTGTAAAGCGCTTTAAGGAGCACAGCTTTCTCACCACTTAGATTACTTTTTGACACCATCCTTACACAAAGCAGAAACTGATTGTATTTTCCAATGACATACAAGTGCAAAGATTACAGATTTTAATCGTCTTTTTTCTGAACCAGGGAAAATCTGATCATGTTTCTCTATAACAATAATAAAAAACTTTATTTTACATATCACCTTTAAAAGTGGCATCTCAAAACAATAAAGTAGATGTAAACCACAGATTACAAAGTAAATACCCAGACAAAGGCAAACGTGTTTTTAATAAAATGCTTTCATTCATTCAAACCTGAGTGTAACAGCTGTTCCTTTTTCCGATCACTCGCTCTCTGGATAAACGTCTCGCCTGTCCAGTTCTTTGTTTTCCTAATTTGCCGATTATGCCTGCTGCGATCCACTCCTACCCTCACACCTAAAGAAGACTATTTTAAATTTCATTGCGCATCTTTAAGGTGATATCACATAAAGGTGATATGTAAAATAATGTTTTTTTATTGTTGTTATAGAGAAACATGATCAGATTTTCCCCGGTTCAGAAAAAAAGATCTAAAGTATACTAGTTAAGAAAAATAAATCTAAACGGGGAGAAAGCTATGCTGAAAGTTTATTAAGATACTTAGAAGACAAAGATATCAATTTATTTTAGTCAAAATTTTATATATCACCCTTAAAATTGGAATCTCAAAGCAAAGTAAATACCCAACACTGATTGTACCCATCTGTCATGCTAATAAAACACCTTGAATTGAATTGAATTGAGGGAGAGAGGGGGGAGGGCGAGAGAGATAACCAGGACTCAAGGCAAATAAGATACACTCCACAGGCATTCACAACAGCAACATATGAAACGTTTGCACATATAGTTAAGTTATTACTTGGTTTTCAAAGTGCAATGGAATACAATATTGTTGTTGTTGCTGTTCTTGTTGTTTTTATCCTGTAAAGCATTTTGAGAAGCCACCTTTAAAGGCGATATATACTGTAAAAGCGCTGATTCTTATGGAATGTGTTCCGCCGGGGATTCAAAATTATTTTTATTTTATTTTTAATCGCGTATCTAAGGAAATCTCAGTATAACTTTGTTAATGAACAAACAGTGGCATGTTACATTATTAATTTGGGTGTCTTAATTCGATGTATTTAAAGCAGTGAACTACTGTAGGTGTAACATAACATTCAGAAATACAATCGAGAATAGTTTTGTGGTGTTTGTTTACATGAAACGTTCCTAAAACGTATAACGTAACCGGGCATGCATATGAATCAAGTAACAGGTTTATTCCATGCTGAAAAAAAGAAGAAAGAAAACACATTCCATAAGAATTGACTGAGCTCCGCTCTGTACCACTCAATGATCCCCCCAGAGTCTCTGCCCCGGGTTATTTTGGTTTTAGAGGGTAAAAAACTCTCTCTCTGGCTTGACCTCCCCCTCCCTGTGTATTGTCTGTTTTTTTGTTAACAAGGCTCGCCAGCTAATGTGAATCGAAACCTGTCTTTCTAGCTTTTAAAGTCGTGTGATGTGTAAGCCACAATTGAAATAGAGAAAAAAGAGCTGACTGACAAGATTTAAGATGTGGCTGTCAATGTTGGATTAAAAAAAACACATTGCCCGACATTTGTTGCAACTTTATTTCGAGAGACTGGATAAGTAATTCAAGTGTTTTTTTTAACTTCCTGAAAAACAACTAATAATTTAACTATATGTGCAAACGTTTTATGATATGTCACTGTTGTGAATGTCTGTGGACATATGCTGGCTGGACAGGAGGCTCTACTGTACACAGAGAGGGGCGGGAGGAGGGGAAAAGCCGATACATACTCTTAGAGTTTGATTAATAGGGAATATAATACAAAAATATAGTACTAAAAATAAGATACACTCTACAGACATTCACAACGGCGACTGTCAGAAGATAGGACACAGCGGCTCAGGCACCCGCTGAATGGAAAAGGGGCACTTCAATGTTCTGTATGGCTAATACTAAAGCCAATACTAATATTCAATACTTTAATATTCTTTTCTGTATGTTTAACAATAGTGGGTACTGGCCTAATTCGTCCCTGCTCCCGTTGTTAGGTGTTAATGTGTTGTTAATTGTGAATTTGTACTTGTTTCCCTAAGGTCTGGCTTTTTTTCTGGAAAACCATAACTCTGGTCTTGTCCAGATTGACTGTCGGCGCCCAGGTCTGACAGTGCTGATCCAGCAGTGCCAGGTTCTGGCACAGCCTCTGTTCTGTGGGCGACAGCGGGACCAGGTCGTCTGCAAAGAGCAGGAACTCGATTTCCATAATTAATGCAGATCAGTAAATCAAGGGACAAAACAACTATTGCGCCCGGGTCCTCAATGGGCTTTGACGTGCTAATGCATTGGTTTAACAGTCCGGGTGTGGCAAGCCTCTAATGTTGAACCTTTAACTGTTTTTCCATCTACTGTATTGCTTTGAGATGCCACTTTTAAAGGTGATATGTAAAATAAAGTTTTTTATTATTGTTATAGAGAAACATGATCAGATTTTCCCTGGTTCAGAAAAAAAGATCTAAAGTGCTACACCTAACTTTCTTAATTCGATGTATTTAAAGCAGTGAACTATTGTAGGTGTAACATAACATTCAGAAATACAATCGAGAATAGTTTTGTGGTGTTTGTTTAGATGAAACGTTCCTAAAACGTATAACGTAACAAAATTAAACACGATTAAAATCTGTAATCTTTCCACTTGTACTGTATGTCATCGGAAAGTTTCTGCTTTGTGTAAGGATGGTATCAAAAAGTAATCTTAAGTGGTGAGAAAGCTGTGCTCAATGTATTAAAGGGACTTACAAGTAAAAGGAGATGCTTCATATTGCTTGACTAATTTTAAAAACTAAGTTATAAATGCAGTTATAAATCCCTCGGTGCCGCGCCGGGTGTAAATATCAAAATATACATTCGTCCCGGGCAGAGGCCGAAGAGCGCCCGGCTGGGGTGCGTGGGGAAGAGCAGGACAGGAGTGAAAGGCGGGGTTTAGGAAGGCGTACAGTCTGGGCAGGTATAGATTACACTTTTCTAAAACGTATTTGAAAAATAAAAACGATTACAATCTAATCCTTCCATGTTTGATCCCAAAATCCCAAGAAAAATAAATCTAAACGGGTAGAAAGCTATGCTGAAAGTTTATTAAGATACTTAGAAGACAAAGATACTGTATCAATTTATGTTGCATTAGCCTGATTATCATTATCAAAACACATATAATTAAACACGCGTTTGCGATTTAAATCAAAACATGATTTAAATCAATATAAATGTTTATATTGTAACGCATACTGTCCAGCCTCCATTTCTCTGTAAAAATTTACTCTATTACACACACATACAATAGAAGCAGGAAGCAGAAGCAGGGACCGTTGTCAGAAGGGAAGAAGGTGACTATTCATTGTTATCAAAAATGACTTAGAATCGATCATGTTGTGATATTTTGAAATATAAAAGTCAATTGATTGTCCATAATATTGCTATTCTATTTTTTTCAAGAAATGTTTGTTAAAAGAAAAGTCCAGCACCAGCTGGATTTGAACACACAACCCGTGAGTTGGTAATCGGGCACGTAGACCAGTGGGCTACAAGGGAAGTCGCATGAAGAGAGAGGCGAAACAGCCCTACACAGCCCTGTTGCAGTACACGAATATAATCATATCGTTATTAAATTCTTTAGATACGCGATTCCATATTATATTAGCAGACAAGCTTAAAACTACCACTTTTTCACACGCTATTTCACATGCTAGTTAAATACTTCAATGCTTAAAATCGTTAGGGAGAAATGGAATACTGGTGTATTTGTGTGTGTGGTGTGTATTTTTCCGATTCCTGGAATCTGACTGGCTGACACCCTTCTGAAGTGGTTCCATAAAATCTGGTATACGGAAAAGAAAGCGTTGATAAAAAAGCCTGGATTCTCATGTATCTCATACAAGTATCTTTTAATACAGTCTTTGCTGTGCTCTTGAGGATCCATGTGATATTTTGAGCTCTAGTTGAATGATAAGTGTCGCATTTTAAATCATTTTCGTAGTTAGAAATTATGAAACGCCCTGTTAAAAGCAAGGGAGTTTTTATGCCCGTTGAAGTAAAACAAAATGCCTGACAAAGTATGGCTTGGACAGATTCCAAGTGCTTGTACAAATGCGCTAAAGAAATTATACTTTGAGTATACAGCTTGTCCAAAGTTATTCATTATTAATACTATAAGTAATATCTTCGGTAAAGGCTTTGATGCATAAATATTTCTGATAAAGGTAGGTTGTGTACTTTTGTCCAACTGAGCAATCTTGCTTTCATAAAATATACCAACATTTTAATGACTGATGATTAACATGCTGTAATACACAGTTCAAAATTAAAAGCTCAAATGCTGTACATGAGAGGTTAAGCTCCCCCTGGCGGTTTTACAAGGTAACGCCAGATACTTTCCGGCATGACGTCAAATGACGCGATTAACCGCGTGATACTGCGTGATACCGCGACACGCCCACCGGGGTATGCCGTGAAATACCCCACCCATTTTGAATGGCTGCATCTGTATATAAAATAAAGTTTATTATTATTATTAATATTGATGATATTCTTCATCCCAGGACTTGTAAAATTGTTATTGTTATTGTTGTTATCCTTTAAAGCTCTTTGAGAAGCATACTGTCCAGCATATTGTATTTCATTGTACTTTGACAGATCGTCTTATAATCACTTGTTAGAATATCCCCCAAGAGGATATTCCCCCCAAGAGGATATAGAGGTTATCCCCCAAGAGGTATCCAGGTAACAGTGAAATGGGAGTACAGTCTGGGGAGATTGCCCGTTTTCCATGTAAATAGTTCCCTGGTTCCGCACCCCTTGATGTCTGTCTGTCTCTCTCTCTCTATGTCTCTCTCTCTGGCCCGCGCTCTTGGCAGGCATGTCTTGTGTCTCTCTCTCGTCTAGGCACGAGAGTGCTGCTGGCGGGTGGTGACGGAGAAGAAATAAAGTGCAGTTTTTAACTCCACAAGTTCGTCCTCATCGAACCCAAATTCATTACATTGGTGTCAGAGCGGGAGAATGGACAGTGAACGGCAGATGATGTCGGACTCAGAGAAGCGCCGGTTCCCCCAGCAGCCGAGTGACCCCCTAAAGTGCCTTTTGGGGGCGAGCAGCAGCCACCAGGGGCCGGGACAACCCCTCAGCACTGCCAGTGGCCACACCCCTTGTCGGAGCTACCCCACGGTGACCTACTCAGCGGAAGGGGGGCCCTTTCCCGGGTCGCCTCAGGCCGTGTGGCAGGAAAGAGACGCCAGACCAGTGGGGTCCAGCCCGCCACCCCTGCTACAAGCTGTGCCGGTGAGACCGAGTAGTTAGAATGGGGAGATCCCATGGCAAATGTTTGAGGCCCAGTTCCAGATGGCGGCCAGGGCAAATGGCTAGTCTCAGGTGCAGATGGTGGGCCACCTCACCGCCGTCCTGGAGGGGAAGGCCTGCCAGGCATTGCTGGATGTACCCAGGGACCAGCGGAACAACTACGAGGTGTTGGCGTCGGCCCTCCGGAGGCGTTTTGGCAGGAGAGGGGAGGTGCCGGGACTGCTGCGGGCAAGGTTGGCCCAACGCTGCTGCCTAGCGGGAGAGCCACTGGGTCCAGTCGCCGCAGACGTGGCCTACTTAGCCCGCCAGGGTTACCCTACTCTCCCGGAGGAGGCCCACCAGGAGATAGTGCTCCAGGCGTTCCTCTGGGCCCTGGCGCCGACTGAAGTGCAGCACCACGTGATGCTGGCCGCGCCGGTCGTCTTGAAGCAGGCCCTGGCTCTGGCTGAGCAGGTTGATGCTGTATTTGAGGAGACCAGTATCACCAACAGAGGGGCGCACGGGGAATCAGATTGGGAGGAGGAGACGGCCAGCACGGCGATGCTGGGGGAGCGACGACAGCTGGTCATCTGTCATAGCTGTCGGGAGAGGGGGCACATCGCCCGGGAGTGCAAGGCGCTGGATCCCCGGGGACTCCAGAGGCCGTTGGGAAACAGGGGCGGGGTGGCCTAAAGTGGGGAAGGCCGCCCTTGAGCGACGCTACCCCCGCTCCGGAAAGCCAGAGTGCTTCACCCCGCCTGCTGTGGGAAGGGTTGGCCACAGCAGGGGCTTATTCGTTCCCTGCCTCATTGAGGGTAGATCCTGCCAGGCCCTTGTCGACACTGGTTTGAGTATTACCCTGCTGTGGCGTGGTGACCCCCAGGGCGCTCACTGTGCACTTTGGGGCTGCAAGGGTGAAACCCCCCTTATACTTTGCCCCAGTCCGTGAGGACAGTCCGTGGGGTTGGACTGGTTGCAGCAAGTGGGTAGCTGCGTTGACTTGGTCCGGCGAGAGTTGGTGGGGCAGGGGGAATGAATCAGTCTCGCGGTGGGCGGGGAGGGAGGTGTCCGGGGTGTATGGGTTCACTGGAGTGGGAAGGTGGCAGCGGCGGGTGTCACCTGGGCCTGTCGGAGCCGCGGGTGTCGGGGCGAGCGTGCAAGAGCTGACTCCCAGGATGGTAAGATAAGCATGTCCCTATCCGAAGTCTGTAAGGCACTGGCAGGGTCTGCCCTTGGTGAGGCAGGGAAGGAATAAGCCCCGGCTGTGGCCAACTCTTCCCACAGCAGGCGGGATGAAGTGCTCCTTCTGGCTTTCCGTAGCAGGGGTAGCTTCGATCAAGGGCGGTCTTCCCCCCTTTAGGCAGCCCCGCTCCCATTTCCCGATGACCTATCTCTATATCCTCTTGGGGGGAATATCCTCTTGAGGGATATTCTAACAACAACGGATTATAAGACGATCTGTCAAAGTGCAATGAAATACAATATGCTGGACAGTATGCTTCTCAAAGTGCTTTACGGGATAAAACAATAACAACAACAATTTTACAAGTCCTGGGAGGAAGAATATCATCAATATTAATAATAATAATAAACTTTATTTTATATAGTGGCTTTAAAGGTGGCTTTTTTTAAAAAAAACGTTTTTTTAAATGCATTTGTATTTGTACACAGAGCAGTTTTTACTTGAACATGGAGATGCCATACTGAATAATTCCTGCACACAACCATTGCAGAGGAATTTGCATCGTTTGGCAGGGCTATGATTCATACAAGTGGTGGTGGATTTGGAGACAAAATGTATTTACATTGGATTGCTGTAAGTGGAGCACTAACAAGCCCGAAGCTCTACTTATTATTTTACAAGAGAATGCACCTGAAAAGCCTGACAGCATGTTTCTCAAAGTGCTTTACAGGATAACAACAGCAATAACAACAACAATTTACAAGTTCTGGGAGGAAAAATATGATCAATATTATTATTAATAATAATAAACTTTATTTTATATAGCGCCTTTAAAGGTGGCTCCTCAAAGCACTTTACAGGATAACATTGACAGCTTGACATAAGTTTATCAGTGAAAAGACCTCCGGCATTCTTCCTCCCCCCTACATTCTCAGAGTAGAATAGAATGTATTATTAGCACAATTTATTACAGTGCTAAATTTAATATTATTGATTACTAATAGTTTATGCTTACACCTAGCTTTCTTAACGTGAGAAGTACTACTTACTGTACTTACTGTACTGTACTTAAGTACTACTACTGTAAGCAAAAAAAAGGGTTTTGGAGGGGGGGGGTCTTTCGCTGGAAGACTTGTGAAATACCTGTGAAACCAGTTTAATTCGTCACAGCCAGCACTCCCGCGGAGAGTGATGAAAACTGCACAGCGCCAGTCGAATGCACATTAATATGTTGGGTAAGTTGTGTACTTTTGCCCAACTGAGCAATCTTGCTTTCATAAAATATACCAATTTTTTAATGACTGATGATTAACATGCTGTAATACACAGTTTAAATTTAAAAGCTCAAATGTTGTACATGAGAGGTTAAGCTTTATTGGCTCCTCCTGGTGGTTTTACAAGGTGATTCCGGATACTTTCCGATATGACGTCATATGACGCATTACACTGCGTCATACCACGTTAGGATGCGACACGCCCACTGCATGGTACCATGGTGTACCTCACTCCTCTTGAATGGCTGCATCTGTATGTGTACGGGTGTTCCAATGCTTGTCATGTGACTGCATCTGTGGCGTGATGGCTTAAGTAAGTGTCTTATAAGGCTGAGGGCGGGTGTTCACATCCAGTTATCGCCATGAGTTTTCTTTTAACAAATAAACATTTCTTTGAAAAACTAAACTAGCAAATATTATGGGCTCTATATTGACCTTTTTATTTTTCTAAATATCCCAAGATGTTCGTATTGTATGTACACAGCAGTACTGCAGGGTGTAGGGCACAAACCCACCTGAGCCTGAAAGCCCTACATTAATATAGCACATTCGCCTGGTGCTTAATGATAATCAAGGGACTTAGAAGTCAGCGAAAATCATCAAGTTATGAATGCAGATGCAATTGGTACTTTCCGGCCATTGTGTAAGACTGAGCTCCGCACTTCCTCCCTCTCTCTGTGCCGCCCCCCCGACGTAGCACAGTGGGCGGCACGATGTTTTCAGAGCCTCTGATTGGGGAAAAAAAACCTGCTGATCTGTTCTACATAACCAGGAAGAAAACAGAATCTGATTTTTTCTATTCAAAACATATGTTGTTTTAATGTTTAATTAAGAAGTAAAAACCTTACAGTGTACACAGAGATTCTAAGCTGATCATGAGGAAGAAAAATCACTCATTTTTCGTGCCTAAAAAGTGGTTATGAACTATCAAAACCTGTTTTTATAGCTTTTAAAATCGTGCAATGTGTAAGCAGGAGTACATCATTATATCTTGTTTTTTATTTATTTTTTAAGACTTAAAAAAATTGTTTGCGCAGCCTAATTTTAAAGACCTCTTCTTGTGAAATTTTTCGCAACCTGTACATAAAACTATATAGAGAGAAGACACAGGGCTGCGAAAACCGCACAGCGCGGGGCAAATGTGCCACATTAATGAAGGGCTTTCAGGCTTACTCGGGTTTGCGCACCACACCCTGCGGTACTGCTGTGTACAGACAGTACGAACATGTTGTTATATTTAGAAATATAAAAAATGTCAATATATTGCCAATAATATTTGCTATTTTAATTTTTCAAAGAAATGCTTATTTGTTAATAGATTTGAACACCCAACCTCAGGGTTATAAATCAGTCACTATGCAAGCATGTGAAAAGTATATTGCTGGTATTTGTATTTTAAAGAAAAAATACAGTATTCTATTTCTCCTTGAACATTTTAAGCATCAAAGTCTTACATGTGGTTATAAACAAAAGCATACTTTTATAACTGGATTAATAGGTAGTACAATGTGGATTTGCATATCTAAATAAATTAATAATGATATAACTATATTCATATACTGTTGCACAAATAGTAGGATAAGACTATCCATTGATACAGTATGTGTTTGGCTGTTTCAGCGGTGGTCACATGACTTGCCTTGGTGGTGTGATAGCTTAAATAACTGATTCATAACCCTACGGTCAGGTGTTCAAACCCAGCTGTCGCTGTGAGCTTTCTTTTATCAAATAAAGATTTCTTTGAGAAACTAAAATAGCAAATATTATTGGCATTATATTGACCGTTTTATATTTCTTCATATCACAACATGTTCGTACTGTATGTACACAGTGGTACCACAGGGTGCAGGGTGCAAATCCACGTGAGCCCGAAAGCCCTACATTAATGTTATGCATTTGCCTGGCACTGCACGGTTTTCATTTCACTCTCTCTCTGCTGGAGTGCTGGCTGTGCCGAACTAAACTGGTTTCACAGGTATTTTCAAAGTAGAATAGGGCGAGTCTTCCAATGACACTCCACCTTCCCCCATGGACACGTTTTCTTAGAAAAACAGATTCACAACCTGAAGCTGTGTCAGTCTTCTATGTAAAAAAAATCTGTTTGAACACATGGGACTGTTTTTAAGACGCTGATGAGTATAAGAATTTTCCTGCTGTCAGCAGTATTGTGTATATAGTTTCATTATAGGCTGTGAAAGGTTTCACAAGTAGAGGTCTTTAAAATTA
The DNA here is from genome assembly GCF_059453375.1 of Lepisosteus platostomus. Classification (NCBI taxonomy): domain Eukaryota; kingdom Metazoa; phylum Chordata; class Actinopteri; order Semionotiformes; family Lepisosteidae; genus Lepisosteus; species Lepisosteus platostomus. The sequence continues at coordinate 44,492,276 of NC_142612.1, read as the reverse complement.
GGTTGGGCAAACATTTCTTTTAATTCTTAAAAAATAAATAAAAAATGAGATATAATGATGTGTTCATGCTTAGACATTGCACGACTTTAAAAGCTATAAAAACAGGCTTTGATAGTTCATAACCACAACAGCATCTGAATCATATCAGTTACTGTATATAAAATAAAATAATATATTTACAGTAATTGAAAGTATATATTTAAAGTAATAATTTAACAATATATGTAAATGTTTTATGATATGTCTTTGTTGTAAATGTCTGTAATATGTCTGTAGATTGTATCTTATTTTTAGTTTTTGTTTTGTTTCATGTTTATTTTATAAGGGAGAGTGTCATATAGAGACCCACTAAAGCAAGTATGATTTTAATGTTTGTAATCACTATTCTTGCAAGTACAAACAAACTGGAAAGCTACAGAACCCTAAACAGACAATACAGACTTTTAGTTTAGCAGGATTTGCGCGATAAGCACATTGTTTAATAGGGATGACATTACCCACGTCTATTATCACTGTACAAAACTACTTCAGCCTGCTTAGTCTGCAATGGAACAAGTAATAGGTTTATTCCATATAGGTTATTGCTGAAAAGAGAAGAGAGAAAACACAATGTTTCGGCTGTGAAGCCTTCTGCAGGTGTAAGGGGCTTCAGCTCAAAATGAAACGCTAAAATGTAATGTAGGCACTGAATGGGTTAACAACCCCCCTCGGCTTTCCAATGAAACACGGGTTCCATTCGCCCAAGACAATCAGGAGACATTAAAAACTTGCCACACCCGGACTGTTACAGTAACGCATTAGCAAGTTAAAGCAATTCCATTGAAAAGCTGGGCGTGATAATTGTTTTCTTCCTTGATTTGCTGATCTGTAAGTCCGTTGGGTGCAGTGAATGTGAATACTGTCTTGCATTGTCAGATTGTGAAAAATAAAAGTATTTTATGAAGCACACGTTTGTGATTTTAATCAAGATGGGGGTAAGTGGGTCTCTCTATGACACTCTCCCTTATAAAATTAACATGAAACAAAACAAAAACTAAAAATAAGACATTTACAACAAAGACATATCATAAAACATTTACATATATTGTTAAATTATTACTTTAAATATATACTTTCAATTACTGTAAATATATTACTTTATTTTATAAAGCACTCCCGAGAGAGAGAGAGAGAGAGAGAGAGAGAGAGAGAGAGAGAGAGAGAGAGAGAGAGAGAGAGCAGACAGACACAGGGGTGCAAAAACTGGGCGATCTCCCCAGACTGTATGCTCATTTCAAAATGGGTCAGCTTCACTGGTCAGCGGCATTCCTAATCCTCATCCTGATCACTACCACTCCTGTCCTGCCCCAGCCAGGCGCTCTTCGGCCACAGTGCCAGGCGAATGCGCAACATTAATGTAGGGCTTGCGGCTTTTTCCGTCCTACACCTTGCGGTACCGCTGTGTTCATACAGTACGAACATGTTGTGATATTTAGAAATATAAAAAATGTCAATATACTGTAATGTCCATAATATTTGATATAACGAGGTCCTATCAGATCTTATTTACTCTTATAACCATATTTACTACACGACTATTATTTCACCCGAAGCCTTTTTGCTTTCCCAAGAACATTATTGATTTCTTAAACAGAAATGCTAATTCCATATTTTACAACAACAGACAATTGCAAGATTCTTTTGCAGTGATCTGCGGACTACATTGTGTGTTTTTTTCCATACCATACATGTAAAGGCTTATCTTTTAGAAACATTTTAGAACTTTATTCTACATATGCAATCCAGAATGATCGCATGGTTGAAATGTTTCTGAAAAACCAACGACGTGTGAGACGGACACCCCTGTACCCTTTTAAGCCATTTGAAAATACGAATGTTCAATTATGCTGGTGCTTACGCCAATTTAAAACGTCAGAAATGTTAACCTCTAAAATAAAAATTAAATCGAACCATTTAATTGTCTGTGTGGTTATTATTTTAAAAAAGAACACAAAATATGAATTAAAATCAATACAATATTTTTATTATACATTCACAGTTATATACGGTTATATTGCTCAAGCTTTTTTTAATACACATTACATCCAAGCTATTTTATTACAAACATTTTTAACGTAACTATATTGCTCACGCTTTTTAATATACATTTCAAGACAAGTCATTTATCACAAACACCCATACCCTCAGATGAGAGAAAAAATGTTACAAAGACATCCATTTGGGTCTAGGTATTAATGATTGTCTCCTACACATTTCTGCGGTTATCTTAGAGACCGGGTGGGGCGTTGACATCTACCGGGTGTTTTAAAGTTTTGACAGACGCTGCACAACTCAAAGGGGCAGACTTGAGTTTTTCAAGTAGCTCTCGGTTACCAGCATTGGCTAGCAAGGTGCCCGGTATGTTGATTTCAGCCATAGCCTCCATAAATACATCCCAACCTTTCGGCTTCTTACCAGCCGCAACAGGTTGCTGCTGCGTGAGAGCCCTGACAAGATCAATCATGTGAGACCCCTCAACAGGTGTCCCCTTATACACAAATTCTCATTCTAGGCTATTAACGGTTCATTGCGGACCATAGTCTTTAACAATATTTCGGCATTTCTCTGGAACTGCTGAGACACGCTGTCCAAAATATACCCAAAGTCAGCGTCGCTCGATGACGGCTGTTGTGGTAACGTGCGTGATAGCTCGGCGGGTGCATTTTCGGGTAGTACAACAGTTAAAGTCCCCTTTTCAGAAGTCTCCTGACATACTAATGTCAAATACCGTTGTAACACCTGACTGTACAATTTCACTTTTTCATATTCGGCCAGATGTGAGTTCTGAAGAATGTCTCTCATTTCATCATATAACCGGTGGGTTGATATTTTTCTTACATCGCTTTCGATGCCAGACCGCTCTCGGAGTCGATCGAGCTGTTTCTGAGGTACAAGGTACATTTTTCAGCATGACCCATTATTGACGTTGTAGAAGCCCCGTAATCAATGGTACTGCAATACTCAACAGGGTCCCAATAAAACCACCAGACTGGTTCACCAAGAGTCTCTTTCTTTTAAGAGAAAGACCCTTTCGACTCAAAGTCTTTATAAGCTTACGCTTTCTCTTCAGGGTCCCAAACTGCTTATCAGATAACAGTATGTTCCCTTTCAAGGTATTCAAGGCGATTTCAGCTATGGCCTGTACAAGATCATTTGAAGCCCCGCAGAGAATATCTTTCCGCTGATTGGGGGCGGCTTTTACCAGAAAACGTACAGATGCAGCCATTCAAAGTTCACGGTACAAACCCGTACTGCACGCAACTACCCAGAAGCCACCGCAGCGCACATTAGTAAGTGATTGGCTTGCCAAAATGACTGACAGGGGCACTCGTGGTGCATTGGTCGTTAGTGAAAAGATTTAATCATTTAATCTCTTTACTATGCACATTTTAATCTGCTTAGTATTGAATATTTATATGAAATTTTACCAATAAAGGGAAATTTTAGTAGCTGAGCATAAAAAGAAGAGGAGCATAAAGCATCTGAAGGTCATAAACAATATTCATTTAGGAACATAAACATATTACTGTATGTAAACTGTACTGTGTATGGCTGGTCTTGGTAGTTAAAAGAAAAAATACACTCCAGTCTTCCATTTCTCCCTAAACATTTTAAGCATCAAAGTTTTATGAAACGGTACCCAAATATGCGATTGCTGTATAGAATGCATTTTAATTTTAAAAAATTAACATGAAAATAAAGCTGTTTACATCTTCCTCCTGAGAATATAGTCACCCGTTGCTACCCAACGCAGAAACACAGCCACTAACTAGCAAAGAGAGGACACTAGCTAGCCAATATGATAAAGTAATAAATGATTATTTTGTTTATTTCTTTTGCACATTTATTTGAACATTTCCATCGATTGTACAAGCACTTGGAAACTGTCCAATCCCTAGTTCATCAGGCATTTTCTTTTACGCTGCAGGCATTCCCCGGTCTGGCACCGGTCTGTGTCTTCTAGGATATAATGCCAGCGATTTTTTGTTAAATGTGGGTTTCCAATAACGCTCTTGTTTTTATGTCCAATATAACAGACAATCTCCCTTGCTTTTAAATGAGCGTTTCATAATTTCCTAAAATGAAAATGATTTACTTTATTTCCCTCACGGGATCAATAAAGTATCTATCATCTATCTATCTAAACTATGGGACAGAATTCTGGCGTCTCCCTATAGTAGAGATTATGGTAGGGCTTCAGAATGGTGATTGGCTGACACCACTTGACACCCCTCTGATTGGGGAAAAAAGACGTGCTGATCTGCTCTACACACCAGGAAGTCAACAACATACAGTATGTTGTTTCTATTCCAAACGCGTATTTAAAAAGTCTAATTAAGTAAAAACCTTACAGCGTACACAGATTTCTAAGCTGAATAGGAGGAAGAAAAATCACCCGTGTTTTGTGCATAAAAAGTGGTTATTAACTATCGAAACCTGTTTTATTTATTTATTTTTATTTAGATTAAGAGTTCCTGTCACACCCATTTCCATTTAAATCGCAAACCCATGTTTAATTAAATGTCTTTTAACTTAAATCGTTATCTTTGTCTTCTGCATAATAATGTTCACCACTCTGTCCAGCAAATTAATAATAAACTTTATTTTATATAGCGTTTTAAACAAATAAGTAATTAGATTGCTCATAAATCACTTATTCTACCTAAACACAGCGTAATTGCTCTCTGAAAATGCTCTTTCTTTTTATTTAGGCTCAGATTTCAACTATAGATTGTACACTAATTACTAGCAGTAAATACTGATGTTATGCTCTCTCTTACCACAAAAATATTAAAAATAATGTATTGTATCTGGGATGAACTTTTTTTCAACGTGTCTCTACCTACTGCTACTTGGACATGGAATGGTTAAAGATGGCGACAACTCAGGCACCCAGAGATGGGGGGGTGTCTTTCCACCTCCATAACTAAAATCCCAAATAGGAGTAGTTTTTAATTCAGTTTGAATTATAACTGTACGTACTGTCTTCGTATTTGGCCAGAGATTTAAAGAGAGGGCGGGACAAAATTTTTCGGTGGCGACAGGGGTTTAAAGGTACCCCTGTCGCAGAAGGATTTGACCTCGGAACATTTACCCTGCGTAATTATTGTATTTCATTGTACTTTGACAGATTGTCTTTAAATCAATTGTTGTCAGAATATCCCCACCTCCAAACAAGAACAAAATTGCAACGATTTTATTAACTGGCTGTTTCAGTAACCTAAAGTATATATTTAAAGTAATAATTTAACAATATATGCAAACGTTTTAAGATATGTTCATGTTGTGAATGATTGTAGATTGTATCTTATTTTTAGTTTTTGTTTTGTTTCACGTTAATTCTATAAGGGAATCTTGATTAAAATACTTTTATTTTTTCACAATCTGGTAATGCCAGACAGAATTCACATTTGCAGCAGCCAAATGGCCTTGCAGATCAGAAAATCAAGAAACAAAACAATTATCGTGCCCGGTTCCTCAATGGAATAGCTTTAATATGCTAATGCGTTGGTGTTACACTCTGTGTCTACAGTACATTGTGAACGAACCGGTTTCACAGGTATTTTCAACCCCCAACCACTGTCATCGGTTGTTATCCTGTAAAGCACTTTGAGGAGCCACCTTTAAAGGTGCTATATAAAATAAAGTTTATTATTATTGTTATTAATATTGATCATATTTTTCCTCCCAGAACTTGTAAATTGTTGTTATTGTTGTTGTTATAATGTAAAGCACTTTGAGAAGCATACTGTCCAGCTTGTCAGGTGCATTCTCTTGTAAAATAATAAGTAGAGCTTTGGGTTTATTAGTGCTCCACTTACAGCAACCCAATGTAAATACATTTTGTCTCCAAATCCACCACTACTTGTAGCCCTGGCAAACGATGCAAATTCCACTGCAATGGTTGTGTGCAGGAATTATTCAGTATGGCATCTCCATGTTCAAGTAAACACTGCTCTGTGTGCAAATGCAAATGCATAAAAAAGCCACCTTTAAAGGTGCTATATAAAATAAAGTTTATTATTATTATTATTAATATTGATGATATTCTTCCTCCCAGGACTTGTAAAATTGTTGTTGTTATTGTTGTTATCCTGTAAAGCGCTTTGAGAAGCATACTGTCCAGCATATCGTATTTCATTGCACTTTGACAGATCGTCTTATAATCACTTGTTGTTAGAATATCCCCCAAGAGGATATTCCCCACAAGAGGATATAGAGGATATCCCCCAAGAGGTATCCAGGTAACAGTGAAATGGGGGTACAGTCTGGGGAGATCGCCCATTTTCCATGTGAATAGTTCTCTGGTTCCGCATCCCTTGGTGTCGGTCTCTCTCTCTCTCTCTCTCTGGCCCCTGCTCTTGGCGGGCTTGTCTTGTGTCTCTCTCTCGTCTGGGCGCGGGAGTGCTGCTGGCAGATGGTGACGTAGAAGAAAGATAGCGCAGTTTTTAACTCCACAGGTTTGAGTCTCTGTGTACTTCCTCAATGAACCCAAATTCACTACATTGGTGTCAGAAGCGGGAGGATGGAAAGTGAACGGCCTATGATGTCAGACTCATAGAAGCGCCGGTCCCCCAGCAGCCAAGTGACCCCCTAAGGCTCCATTTGGGGGCGAGCAGCAGCCGCCAAGGGCCGGTACAATCCCTCAGCACGGTGACCTACTCAGCGGAAAGGGGGCACTTTCCCAGGTCGCCTCAGGCCATCCTGGAGGGGAAGCCCTGCCAGGCGTTGCTGGATGTACCCGTGGACCAGCGGTACAACTATGCGGCGTTGGCATCGGTGCTCTGGAGGTGTTTTGGCAGGAGAGGGGAGGCGCCGGGACTGCTGCGGGCAAGGATGGCCCAACGCTCTATCCTGGGGTTGGACTGGTTGCTGCAAGTGACCTCGCCACTGGAGGGCACCCGCCACCCCCGGCGCAGCACCCCGTCCCTCACGCCCAGGTCAAGGCAACCAGTCCAACCCCAGGATACAGTCCTCGCGGACTGGGCAAGGTAGAAGGGGTGTTTCATCCTAGCAGCCCCAAAGTGCACGGTGAGGACACCAGGCCACTGCAGGGTGATGGTCGAACCGGTGTCGTGGAGGGCCTGGCAGGGTCTTCCCCCCTTTAGGCCACCCCACTCCTGTTTCCGGAGTCCCTGGGGATCCAGCGCCTGGCTCTCCCAGGCGATGTTCCCCCTCTCCCCACGGTGGTGACAGATGACCAGCCGTCGTCACTCCCCCAGCATCGCCACGCTGGCCGTCTCCTCCTCCCCATCTGATTCCTCGTGCGCCCCTCTGTTGGTACCCACCGGTCTCCTCGAATACGGCATCAACTTGCTCAGCCAGAGCCAGGGCCTGCTCCAAGAGGACTGGCGAGGCCAGCATCACGTGGCGCTGCACCTCAGTCAGCACCAGGGCCCAGAAGAACACCTGGAGCGCTATCTCCCTGTGGGCCTCCTCTGGGAGAGTTTCCTTCCTGCCACACCCTGAGGCAACCTGGGAAAGGGCCCCCCTTCTGCTGAGTAGGTCACCGTGGGGTAGCCCTGATAAGGGCTGTGGCCCCTGGCGGTGCTGAAGAGTCGTCCTGGTCCCTGGTGGCTGCTGTTCGCCCCCAAAAGGCGCTTAAGGGGGTCACTCGGCTGCTGGGGGAACCAGCGTTTCTCTGAGTCCGACATCATCAGCCGTTCACTGTCCATCCCGCCTGACACCAATGTAATGAATTTGGGTTCGTTCAGGACGAACACAGAGACTCAAACCTGTGGAGTTAAAATCTGTGCTGTATTTCTTCTCCGTCACCACCCGACAGCAGCACTCCCGCACCCAGATGAGAGAGAAACACAAGACAAGCCCGCCAAGAGCGCGAGCCGAAGAGAGACAGAGAGAGAGAGAGAGAGAGACCAAGGGGTGCGGAACCAGGGAACTATTTACATGGAAAATGGGCGATCTCCCCAGACTTTACGCCCGTTTCACCTGGATACCTCTTGGGGGATATCCTCTATATCCTCTGGGGGGGTATATCCTCTTGGGGGATATTCTAACAACAAGACGATCTGTCAAAGTTCAGTGAAATTCAATATGATGGACAGTATGCTTCTCAAAGCACTTTACAGGATAACAACAATAACAACAACAATTTTACAAGTCCTGGGAGGAAGAATATCATCAATATTAATAATAATAATAAACTTTATTTTATATAGCACCTTTAAAGGTGGCTTTTTTTAAAAAAAAACTTTTTTTAAATGCATTTGCATTTGCACACAGAGCGGTGTTTACTTGAACATGGAGATGCCATACTGAATAATTCCTCCACACAACCATTACAGCGGAATTTGCATCGTTTGGCAGGGCTACCACAAGTGGTGGTGGATTTGGAGACAAAATGTATTTACATTGGGTTCCTGTAAGTGGAGCACTAATAAGCCTGAAGCTCTACTTATTATTTTACAAGAGAATGCACCTGACAAGCTGGACAGTATGCCTCTCAAAGTGCTTTACAGGATAACAACAACAATAACAACAATTTACAAGTTCTGGGAGGAAAAATATGATCTATGTTAATAATAATAATAATAATAATAATAATAATAATAATAATAATAAACTTTATATTATATAGTGTCTTTACAGGATAACAACCGATGAAACAACAGTGGCTGGGGGTTGAAAATACCTGTGAAACCAGTTCACAAACAATGTACTCAACACACAGAGACTCAGTAGCAATAGTAATAATCAGTATCAAAATAGCAATATTATGGACACACAATTGACTTAAAAAAAACGTTTTTTTGACAGCTGTTTTTTGTTGAAAGATTGACACAAGTTTATCAGTGAAAAGACCACGGGCATTCTTTCTCCCCCCTACATTCTCAGAGTAGAATAGAATTTATTATCAGCACAATTTATTGCAGTGCTAAATTTAATATTATTGATTACTAATAGTTTATGCTAACACCTAGCTTTCTTAACACAAGAAGTACTACCTTAAGTACTGTACAGTAAGTACTTACTGTACTGTACTTAAGTACTACTACTGTAACCAAAAAAAGGGGTTTTGGAGGGGGGGGAGGTGTCTTTTGCTGGAAGACTTCTACTTTGAAAATACCTGTGAAACCGGTTTAATTCGTCAGAGCCAGCACTCCCGCAGAGAGTGGTGAAAACCGCGCTGCCCCAGGCATTTGCGCCCTAAAGTTCAACCTGCGGTACCGCTGTGTACTGTACATACAGTACAAACGTGTTATTTTGAAATATAAAAAATGTCAATATACTGTAGTGGCTATAATATTTGCTATTTTAGTTTTTCAAAGAAGTGTTTCTGTAAAAAGAAAACTCATAGCAATTGCTGGAATTGAACACCCGACCTCTCGTTTATACAGTACTGTAAATCGGTCACTTAAGCCGTGACGCCACATATGACACACACTGAAACAGCAATATAGATATTATAGTAATATGGTCAGAAGGTCAACCACGTAAAACTTTGGGTGCTTAAAATGTTTAGGGAGAAATTGAGTATTGGTGTGTATTTTTTTCTTTTTGTACAGTTTACGTAATATGTTTATGTTCCTAAATTAATATTGTTTATGACCTTCGTTATGCTCCTCTGCGTTTTATGCTAAGCTACTAAAATTTCCCTTAAGTGGTAAAATTCTATATAAATATTCAATACTAATCAGATTAAAATGTGCACAGTAAAGAGATTAAATGATTTAATATTTTCACTAACGACCAATACACCACATTATCTTCCATGTCGCATTAACATTGGAATGTTTTTTTACAAGTGTCAAAAGAAGCCATACACTACCTGTCTCCTCTATAACTCTTCAGTTTACAGAGAAATTCCTCCAGAGCCTCACAACATTGTCCAATAATACTCTTCTTGTGTCTAATTTTTAGTTAAGCAGGATTTGAGCAACAGACCAAAAAAACAGAATCCACCTGCGATTCGGGTGTTAACAAAACGTGTTTACAAAGAAAGTGAAATACAGTAATACTACCAGCTATATAGATACATAGATTTAGAAATTTAGATCCTTAAATTAATATCATTATTAATTTATTTAGATACGTGATTAAATATTCTCGATTATAAAACAGATCATTCCGGTCCTGGAATCTGACTGGCTGACACACTTCTGAAGCGATACCAGAATCTCTTGTATATGGACGCCCCTGAAATTTGACTTGTTACTGTGTGATAAATTTTAAAGACGTACTGTAGATAAAAAAGCTTGGATTCTTATGTATCTGGTACAAATATCTTTTATAACAGTCTTTGTTTTTCTGTTGAGAATCCTTGTGATATTTTGAGCTCTGGTTGAATGATAAGTGTCGCAGTTTAAATAATTTTCGTTATTAGAAATTATGAAACGCTCTGTTAAAAGCAAGGGAGTTTTTATGTCTGTTATACTAAAAGAAAATGCCTGACGAACTAGGGATTGGACAGTTTTTCAGTGCTTTTACAATTGATGGAAATGTTCAAATAAATGTGCTAAAGAAATAAACAAAAAAAGTAATTTATTCCTTTATCATATTGGCTAGCCAATGTCCCATCCTTGTTAGTTAGATCAACTAAATGCTGTGGTGTTACTTTTTGTCAATGAAAAAATAAAGTATTTTCATTTAAAATGATGGTCACAAATAATGTGGACCAGCGTAATACTTTGAGTTTTCAACTTGTCCAAGGTCATTCATCATTAATAATATGAGTAATATCTTCGGTAAAGGCTTTGATCCATAAAATATTTCTGCATAATTAAAATATTTATGGTAAAGGTAGGTTGTGTACTTTTGCCCAACTGAGCAATCTTGCTTTCATAAAATATACCAACTTTTTAATGACTGATGAATAACATGCTGTAATACACAGTTTAAATGCTGTACATGAAAGGTTAAGCTTTATTAGCTCCTCCTGGCGGTTTTACAAGGTGATTCCGGATACTTTCCGGTATGACGTCAAATGACGCGATACACGGCATGCAACTGTGTGAAACTGCGTTTTGATGCGACACGCCCACCTGGGTATACCACAAAATCTGGGGTGTCGGCATTTAATTCCACCAACAAGTAACTGAAAAGTATTTTTAGTAGCGACATCGAACGCTTCCAAAACAAAATTGGCTTTCCAAATCTGGGGGTACATCTGCCGGGACAAGGTTGTAATCTGTTGTAATCTGTAATCGGGTTTTTAAACAGCACCATGTACTTTGTATTTAACGCAATGATTCTACTTTTTCAGCCTTGACAAAACACATTTTGGATGATATACATGATGCTGAGGTTTTGGTGGTGTACGTATTTGGTAAACGCTTTTTCTTTCTCATTATTTTCACACGCAGACTCCATCAAATCATCAACTATAATCAAATTTACTCTATCAGGTGGCAGTAGCTGGTCGTCAGAAAACAACGTTGGTAGCCCTTCTATAAACTGAATGTATGGAAATTTCACAACCAACTCAGCGTATAGAGGTTGCCAGCAGCTGTAACACCAGACTATGTTTTCGGGTTTACGAGTCTTAACGGTATCGCCGTTCTCCAAGAGCTGCTTTATAAAAACTTTTACCGCAATTCGAGGATCTGGACAAAATGCATGAAAAAGGGTGTTTTAACCTGACATACATCATGTTAATATTCGTAGGGCAACGATGTAAAATTTTCTTGCCGCACCCGCTTGTCGTACACCAACTTCTGGGTTTTCTTTAAGGTCTGGGTCTCAATGCGCCAGTCCTTTTTAACACGCACGATCATCGGCTGTTGAATAGAAGTGTGTTTAAATTCCCGGCACTCATCATAAGGGTTAATGCCATACTCAAAAACCAAGTCCTGCAGACTCTCATGTTAACTTTTTTGCAATTGTTCACATTGAGCGTATTACCTTTCACCTTTAAACAGGCTTTCCCACCAGACAGCTTGTACCCATACAACTTGGGCCCTGTTGATACAAACTCGGTGATGTGTTGTCCAGCATCGATTTCGCTGGTCAGCTCACCCAAGTAGTCACCCAGTTCCAGATTCCACTCACCCTTTGGCTCACAAAGATAACGGAATCTGTGTCGTGGTACAGACAGCGGTCTTGCAAAGCATTTAGCAGCTTGTATAACTCCAAACGGGCATAGGCTGTTGTAAAGCTAGCGATGAAAATGTTAGTGTTTGAATGGCCCGTATAGTGGTCTTTAGTGTGTTTCTACGTAACACAGGCTGTGTTTTCATCGATAAACTCGCAGGCTGCCACCTCATGATAAGGCGCAAATAAGTACCTGAACAATATATCAAGGTTTCTCACAATGGTGGTCTGTGGTAAATTGGGTCTTTGCCCATACTTGCCCCACAAACTGTTCAAGGCAATTTTTGAAAGCTGTCTTTTGACCAGATTCTTTTTAATGTTGCTGGGGTCCAATCGGACACTCTCTCTTTCATAATATTCATTGATATATCTTTGTTGTTTCACGACATCAGTACACCACTCTAGAAACCCCGAAGCTTCCTGTTTCCCTTTCTGATGCAGCTTGATGTAGTCGGAAAAAAAGATAGTGTGAGGACTTTTCGAAATGCCAAATTTAGTAAATTTTACGCACTCTATACCCCAGATCTAAGGCCGTCTGAAATTCCGGAGCGCACCAGACACCAGTCAAAGCGGGATCTTCATCATTGTGCTCACAGGGAATGGCCTGTTTTGTTTCAGCACACGTACGACACGGTGTGAAAAACAGTTTCTTTTTCAATTTTGGTTGGTAGAACTGGAAAGTACAAACGTCTGGGTGGATAAACTTTCACCTTCGCTAAACCGAAATACCGTTTTAAATCTCCAAAGTTGTTATAAATTATTCGGGGGTGACCCAGTGGGTATTTTTTAGTTTTGTTCACAAATGGATACAGACTGGTGAAATCATAGTAATGAATTTTTTCACCGGGTTGTGCGATGTAATGCAAACTAATAGCATTTGTTTTACCCCCAAAAAGCAAATTGCGCCGTTGCAGAGGCTCACCATTGTCTTTCTGTTAAACCAACCAAAAGTATTGTTTGTCAGCGGATTAAAATCGTTTTCACAATAACAAACGCTACAACCCTGAAAAAAGCAACCGTTGAACTCAAAGGCAGTCTGCACTCCGTCAATTACAGTATAACCATCCAGAAAATATGGTACAACCTTGAACTCTCCGGGTGTGGTTAACGTGTGTTGGATTTTAACGTGCTCTGTGTGTTCGATGTACATAAGCCATTGAATGCTGGGTGTAGAAAATATGCAGTCACTTGCGATGGTCACAAACTGAAAGGGGTCGATGCACACAACGCAGGCAGCCCCCGACTCAGTCACACGCACCTGTCTGATCATATTCATGACCTCGTCCAAAAACCTGACACAGCCTTCTCTTAGAATTGCCACATCCAGCTGGCAGTAGCGTTTCAACTCACTCTGTAAGTTAAACACCATTCACTTGCATTCTTCATACCAAACCAAAAACTCGGCTTTCTCGTTCAGCAGCATGTAGTTAACGCCGTAAAGTTCTGGCGGTGGCAATGGACCTACATATTTTTGGTTTTCTGAAGTGTTCATCAAGTGTGGAAAATAACCCTTAGCCCCGGGGAACCCCATAGCTGATGGTAATTTGCTTAATTGCATAGGGAGAAAGTTCAGAGAATCGATAAATCTGATGTTCAGAGCTTTTACGGTCATACACATTATCTTTCCACCCTGATTAATTAGTTCAATGTCCATCTTTTCATCTAGCAACTGTCTGATTCCTAGGTAATTGTCATAACCCTTGCCATTGTGCGATATGAAAGTTTAGTTTTTGAAACGCCCATCAATAAATTTACACACAAAATCCTTTAAACAAATTTCACCATAAAATTACCAGCTTTGTTTATTGTTAATATGAAGGGCGTGGACGTAATTTGGTATATGTGTCCCAGTTTTTTCCATGCATTCAAAGTCGAAACTTACTTCGAATTGTGGGTGTGTCCAAAGGCTGTATTTAGCACAAGTGTGTGTCAGGGGTGTCGATTACGTTGTGACAATTCGAGCACAGTTTCTCTTTACATTTGTGACTTGGGAGGTTATAAACCCCACATTTCTCACAAAAGAACCTGCGCTCACACTTACTAACACCCGTCGCCACATTCTGAAAGTGTCTCGCCAAACACTGAGAGCTACGACAAAAGACCTTACAGGCCGGACAATTCTGAATTTCTGCATCAATTTCGCAACACTGGGGATCTTAACAAGTTTTACAAGACTTAACACAGGCGTGTGCGTTTCAGTGACTATACACGGCAGTTAGTGCAAAAATACGCCGCCCCCACAAAAGCTTTAATATTTAAAACCCCGTATAAATGCTCTTCATGCAGTAGAAGAAAAAGTATTTTAGAATTTGGCAGTGTTGTAACCCGTTGTTAAATATTTCCAATCACCCTGATTGTGGTACAAAATTTTAATGACCACCTTTAAATGTTTTTCAAAAGCTGTAATGTCTGACAAACTAATTTTCAGATTCTCTGGAAAACCCAACTCTCTGTGCATTCGTTTAGCACCCTGTAACATTTCCCCATCGGTACAACCTTCATTTAACAAGCCGTACACCCTCCCGGCGATTACCCCCCGTGTAAAGTAAGTTGATAAGGTGCGCTTTTTTCTGAGCAATTACCCTGCTGTACAGAACGGATTTAAATCTTCTGCGGACACCCCCCTGCATATTCCTAACTATTGTCACCACTAATCGGAGGCTGTCATCGGTGAGAACTTCTGTGTGGCTCTGTAAGAGGTCTGAGATGTGGTTTAAAAAATCGGCAGCATTTAATTCTCCGGGGCGTCTTCTGCGTGAGAACAAGGGTTTGTTAAAACCACCCGAAGACAACCGCAACTGTACAAAATCATCTGCCCCTATGTTTAGAGAAAGTTCATCCAATATTCTCTGGACTGCACCATGCCAGCGTCGATAGCCTATACATACAACGCTATTCTGTCAAGATTAACAAAATGAAATTCTTCATAGTGCTCTGTTGCTCTAAAATTATTATAAGACCTGTTATAACTACGTATATGCTCCAGGAAAACTAAGGGGTCTCTATTCGCACCGACACCCCCACCAACCTGATTCACATCGTTCATCACAACCGGTTCTCGGTTTTCAAAGTTACCGCCATCCTGTTCTGCTACAGCACCAAGGACTGCTAAGTTATTTTCCACCAATGCATTCTCATTGTGTGGTTCGGGCTGCCCTTGGGAAATCTGATGCCTCTCTCTGAATCTTTTACGTCTCAGCAAACATGCTTTTTCCAGTTTAATTCTTTTATTAATGTACAAACGCTTGATGTTAGCAAGAGGTCGGTCTTTTAAACACTTTTCAGACCGCATGCTTAGTCATTTATCCCTGGGGATCTTTGCCAATGAACCATGAAATATCATCATCAGGTTGTGAAATCCCGAGTTTAGAGAGCTATCCTCTTTTGAAATTACGTCTAAGAGGCTAGCAGCATAAACCAGGATCGGTTTTGGAAACAAGGAATGTACACCTGCTTAAGCCGCTCTTAGACTCTCTAAATCTTGCTTTTTTTCCACCGCATTAGTGCTCATCATTGTTAGTAACTGTGTAATACACCGCACTGAATCTAGCGTATCACCAAACACCAAGTCTCTAATTGTGTTATTATTTCTCTCCAAAGGCTTGACACGTTTGGAATTTTTCAGCTTATTAATGGCTTCGACGCTGTCACCACCTTAGGGCTCGACGTTTCCTCCACATTTGTTTCACTTTTTGTTGATACAGTTGCTGTGTGAATAATAATAAAAGACTTTTTAATACCACGCCAATGCGCCATATCTCAAAATCAGAAAACTAGACTAACTAGGATAAAAATAAAAATAAAAGACTTTGTAACACACCAACCAATGCAATCTAAACGGTCAAAATCAGAAAACTGCGTTAACTAGGATAAAAACGCCACACATGTGGCGCTTCCTTACGCAAAGGGTTGTGAGAGAATGGAACAAGCTACCCGGCCATGTTGATGTTGTTACGCTGGTTACAAGCGGTTAGGTTAACTGCATATAGACACAAGACGCAAACCAGTCATTTTTAACTTTAAATATGAAGTCTTAAAGGTGAAGCAGTTTTAAAAATAAGACTTTTTAATACCCCAAAACGTAAAACTATGTGAACTAGGATCTTTCAATGAATTAACATTCTAACAAAAGAAGTAACTGTTGCAAAAAGTGGTTCATACCACATCTTGACTACGCTTAAATTATATTAACTTTTGGTTGCTGATTTGAAACGTTTTGAGTTTGCTGTTTCGGTTGACGTCTTCACAGTCCATAGTGGTTTATTTTTTGAAGGTTCGGGTTCTGCACGGAGAAGGAAAATACCATTAGTGAAAGAACTCAACACCCCAAATGACCAAAAATAGAAAACGGTCGGAATTTTTATTAATTAGTTATAGACACCTTTAAATGTGTACGTTAAAAAAATGTTTTATAACACAGCACAGACAATTCTTAACTAATACTGACCTCTTCTCCCAGGCGATCTAGTAATATGCTCCGCACCCTCTGGAATAACGTGATCATCTGCCTGAGTCTCCACAAGATGTTGAGGTGGTATTGAAAAGCACAAATGAGGTTTTTTAAATGTGTATCGACTCGTTCTCTCACTAGCATCTATGAAATAGACACACGCATGTGTTGATGTGGAGAAAGTGACCGTGTGTCTTTAAGACGCCCATGGCCGTAAAGCGTTATTAAAATCATTGTCGTAATTACTCACCAGCGTTGCTGGGTATTGCCATAAATGGTCGTTTGACAGCTGTCGAACCCACGACCTGTGATGTTTTTTTCGATGTATCTAATGGAAAAGAATGGTTATACGCAGTCACTGCCACATTACTGAACAACTCCCTTGTACTTCCATTATAATAATTCAGTGTTGCATAATATACAAATATTATACAACGTTTTGCATCTATAGCTTTCAACATGACTACATGAGACATGCACCGTAACTTTGTAATTTTATCTCACAATATGCCAAATATACATACCTGAGAAAGTTTTGAAATCGCCGTCATCGTCTATCAAATCGTGTAGTATTATGTCTGAAAATTAGATGTCTTCAGACTGTTGAATTTGATCGGTGCGGTCCATTCTGACAAGTTAGTCGATAATGCGAGACTGATAAACTTGGACCCCTGCCAGCAGTTCAGCTGTCACACTACATGTTCTTATACACATTGGTGCGGAACATCCCCCCGACCCCCACCCATCCTCTTCTAAGAAACACATGTTTTTGTAAGATAAACATTTCTCACCCCCCCCCCCCATATCCTTTAATTTTAGGTATCATGGGGTGTGCCCCTGTGGGCTGTAGAAATTATTTTAAGAAACATTTTTAGAAAATGTTTTAGAAAAGACCATTATAATGTTAAAATCGATATTATTTTAAGTCATACATCTGTGTCTAAATTTCGTAGCTGTTAAAACGCTGCGAAAATGCGGCCTGGTGTCTGCGATTAATTCAGCAACAGACCTCTCTGAATATTATTAAGAAAAATGTTTTTTTTTATTAACGGTATCGCTATAAGAAAATGTATCTTTTTTATGTTCACAAACCATCCTTGACAGTTTGAGGTTTTATTTTTCCGCAATGAAGAGTTAAGAACATTTACATTTTGCGTAAAATACATGTAGTGATTATAAATTAGAAATTTTTACATTAATATAAACCTAAAATGTATATACAAAACAGCATTTAAAACAAAAGAAAAACTATAACTCCTCTATCCATCAGTTTATTGTCACTGTTAATTGTACCCAATTAAAATTTAAAACTTTTTATGAACTTTCGCTATGAGATCAATTTTAGCACCCCCCGATAAACATCCTCTTCTAAGAAACACAGGATGTCAAATTGACCGGGTGTGTTTGACAGATAAAATCATACATTGTCTTTAATTGTCATGACACCAACCCCCCTCACGACTCCCAAATATCTCTATTAAATTATTTTAAAACTTTAAGACCAAGCCACGGGTGTTAAAAAGTTTCTGCGAAATAAATTCTTTTCTGCGCAAACACATCATTTGTTGCATATTAATACTTTTAAAGTTTAAAGACTTTTACGTGCACAGTTCAATTCATTTCAAACTTTTGAAAAGCTGTCGAAAATATCTAATTAAAAATAAGCTAAATGTGTCTTATTACATTATTTTTAAAAACATTAAGACCAGTCGGTTTAAATTTAAAGAATAACACCACATCATTTGTGTCAAACTTTTGAAAAGCTGTCGAGAATGTGTCAATAAAAATAAGCTAAATGTGTCTTATTACGTTATTTTTAAAACTTTAAGACCAATCCGTTAAAATATAAAGAACAACACCACATCATTCGTTGCATGTTGATACTTTTAAAGGTTAAAGACTTTTACGCTCACTGTACATGGAAATTCATTTCAAACTTTTGAAAAGCTGTCGCGAATGTGTTATTAATAGTAAGCTGATAAGCTTACTTTTTGCTCTCGATAAAACTCTGCTAAACGTGTCTTATTACAGTATTTTTAAAACTTTAAGACCAGGCCATTAAAATATAAAGAACAGCATCACATCATTTGTGTCAAACTTTTGAAAAAGCTGTCGAGAATGTGTAATTAAAAATAAGCTTAATGTGTCTTATTCAATTATTTTATAACTTGAAGACCAATCCACTCATGTAAAAAAGTTTATACGAAAAAAAACATATTTTCTGCGCAAACACATCATTTGTGGTTTGTGTTGTGTTTATACTTTTAAAGGTTAAAGACTTTAAAAACTTATAAGCTGATAAGTGAATATTTTTTGCTCTCGATAAAACACGTGGCTCTGGGGGGTGGGGAGATGCGGTGGGTCGTTCTAAAATACCACAACCAATTGAAAAATGTCTTGAGTTATGTAGGCGTAGTTACGACGTGGGCACTTATTCTTAAACGGACCGGCTTGACAGGAGTCTTGCGTGTCCCTTGAGCTGTCAGACACCACACCGGTGTTGATAGCTACAAAGATGGCTTCTTTGTGTGGTGAAACATCGGGTTCCTCTGCGCTGGACAGTGAAGAGGTAGGCTGCTAAAATATTTTTTCTGATCGTGGAATTGTTGTTTCAATCTGCGCTTAGCATATGTCATTTCAACACTTGGTCTTCTTTTTAGCAAAAGCCGACCCCGTCCTCTGCAATGTGTGACAGCGGCTGTCATGCGAGTTCGGACGGGGAATTTGGTGCTGAAGAACTGCCAGGGACTGATGATGAAACGTCGCTACAAATGGTAAATATTAAGCCTAAATATATTTAGAAAAACCCTAGCTCAAAAGAGGCGTTAAATGGTAAATATTTTAGGTACAAAGCATGCCTATTTATTTTGTTAAGCCTTCCTTTTCTTTTTCCTTTAATAGAATAATGAAGAGGTCGATGCATCAATCTTCAAACTACCATTGAGCTTGAATGTTTCATGTCTATGCTTGTGTATTCGTCAAAGTGTTAATAATGATGATGCTCCACCAGGTTAAGCTATCGATGTCCCTAATACGTGTGATGTTATGGTCCAGATTGTGAAGGCGGTAGTTTGTTGCATCTTCAAACACTGTTTAAAGGGGATTCTGGTTGATGAATGTCCAGCCTGTTTGATTTACCACCCTGGTCAACGGGGTCACACATGCCCGGTTGTCACCTACACAGATGGGTTTGTAGATGTGACATTTGCCGCGTTAGAAATTTATAGGTTTCTCATTTTAGCCCAAATGTTATCGGCTGTTTTGTACATCGCCAGGTGTCTGGGTTCATACACCATTACAAATGACAATGAGCGGAGCATAAAACACTTGCTGAAAAACATAATTGATGACTGCTCGCCATACAAGCATGTACGCTCCATACTTGAACAGTTAGATGAAAAAATACTAGACATGACTTTTGATGCATTGCAAAAGAAACATTATTTTTTACAGATGCAAAAAAAGATCTATGTAAAACCAGGGCTGTGAAATGCACACCATGTGAATAGAGCTTTCACTCATTTTTACAGACCCGGGTGTGCCATCATCTGAAGAATGAAGAATTTCGAATGTATACGTCTGAATTCTTACAAAGAGTGCTTTACACACTTCTTTCTGCAAAGCTTGATATGAAAAACAAAGAGTCGAATGCTAATATCCTTACATTTGTTAAAGAGATAGATGTGTATGTCATGTGTGAAATTACAGCGAATCTGATATTTTCAGATCAGAAACGGAAGCCTGGGGGATTCTGCAGTGTGTATTCCAAAATACAATTTATTTTGCATAGAACCTGTGGTAACATCATCCCACCAATTACTCAGGCAAATTTTTTTGCTCTGCTAGATCGAATCGCCCAAGGAGGTTCGCATGGTTTTAGACATGGTGAGCGGAAGGGCATTATCAAAATGCTTTTTCAGATGCCTCAAAGTTTCTAAGCAATGTTGGGGTGATAGTTACGTGTACCGAACTAATTTTCCGCACCAACATTTAATTGTTGATTGCAAACAGGAGCTGGTAACACTTGTGTACTGCGATGTTTCTGTGTTTGAAAACCTACTGCTGAAATAAAGAGGTTAACATTTCACATGCGTGCAAACAAGAGTCTGTAACGTTTGTGAAAAGTGTGTACTGCGATGTTTCTGTGTTTGAAAACCTATTGATGAAATAAAGTGGTTCACATTTCACATGCTATTACCGGTTTCAAGTTACAAAAGTTACGAAAACACTTGCTGTGTGTACAAAGTACATTCTGACTGTTTTCACAGCCTTCACTATGTCGTTTTTAAGCCATTTGTTTGACCACACTCAAATATTCTTTTGTTCATATCTTCGCAAGGGAAACACAGAAAGCCTTAAAAGCAAATGCATTTTAAAGACCACAACTTGTGAAAACAGCCTCCACATAAAACTATTGGTGAGCTAATTCTCTTTTTTTAAACCTCCAGTTTTTCATCGATGCATAATTATGCACTAACTGGAACCAGGGGGTTTCGCTGTGTACACACGTTCACAAAGCGAGAAATACTGCTCAATATGGCTTTGTGCGAAAAACCTGTATATCACCATAAGAAGCATAACAGTGTAGCCTCCAATTACCCAGACTTTAAGCACGGGAATAAAGCTTTGTTCGATTTCTGAAACCCTTTCTTTATGTCCTGTTTTCATTCAGGTAAGGGTCAACTATATACACAATACTGCTGACAGCAGGAAAATTCCTATACTTTACTCATCAGCGTCTTAAAAACAGCATACATGGTGTTCAAACCGATTTTTTTTACACAGAAGACTGACACAGCTTCGCATTGTGAATCTGTTTTTCTAAGAAAACATGTGTCTGTGGGGGAAGGGGGAGTGTCATTGGAAGACTCGCCCTATTCTACTTTGAAAATACCTGTGAAACCAGTTTAATTTTGCACAGCCAGCACTCCCGCAAAGAGAGAGAGAGAAATGAAAACCGCACAGTGCCAGGCGAATGCACAACATTAATGTAGAGCTTTTGGGCTCACGTGGATTTGCGCCCTACACCCTGTGGTACCACTGTGTACATACAGTACGAACATGTTGTTATATGAAGAAATATAAAAAAGGTCAATATAATGCCAATAATATTTGCTATTTTAGTTTTTCAAATAAATCTTTATTTGTTAAAAGAAAACTCACGGCGAAAGCCGGGTTTGAACACCCGACCTCAGGATTATAAATCTGTCACTTAAGATAGCAGGCCACCAAGCAAGTCATGTGACCGTCACTGAAACAGCCATACACATACTGTATCAATTGAAAGTCTTATACAACTGTTTGTGCAACAGTATATTAATATAGTTATACCATTATTAATTTATTTAGATATGCAAATTCACTGAAAAGGTTAAACGATCCATTTTCATAAAGTATATAAACATACAGTAATATGGTCAGAAGGAGCACGTAAAAACATTTCAAAATAACCACATGTAAGATGTTGATGCTTAAAATGTTTAGGGAGAAATGGAATACTGGTGTGTACTTTTTCTTTAAAATACCAAAACCAGCAATTTACAGTTTTCATAATATGTTTATGTTCCTAAATTAAAATCGTTTATGAACTTCAGATGGATTATGCTCCTATTCTTTTTATGCTTAGCTACTAAAATTTCCCTTTAGTGGTAAAATTCCCTATAAATATTCAATACTAAGCAGAGTAAAATGTGCACATTAAAGAGATTAAATGATTAAATCTTTCCACTACCCACCAATGCACCACGAGTGCTCCTGTCGGTCATTTTGGCCAGCCAATCACATACCACGGTACGGCGCAGTGGCTCACGTGTAGTTGCCTGTGATGCGGGTTTGTACTATGCATTTTGAATGGCTCCATCTATACAAGAAGTTTAAAATTATTATTTATTTTTAATAAATTCATACGTTAATAATAATCACATACATTGTTATAGTTTCAGTGGTATTTTTATTATTCCCAATTATAATTATAATATATATGATTTTGTTTTTAGGCTTGTTGTAAAGGCTTGTGTTAAACTGCCCGACTGGGATGAATAAAGTATTTTGTATTGAACTGAACTAAACCGGTTGAACTCGTTTTTACTCTCAGTGTTGACAATATTCACATAAGCTCATTCACGTTTTTATTTTATTATTAATATTATTTAACATTGAATGTGTTGTATTATATAAAAATACAATAAATCTTTGTCTTTGTTAGAAGAAAAACTTGTGCCATAAGTAAGAATTGAACACAGATCTCCCACAGGAGGGATGTATCTACCAAACCCACTGCACAAACGGCCCACTGGGAAACATAGTTGAAACGGACAAGTTAAAATGTTGTTAAAGTAATCATAAGTGAGTGAGTCAAACAAAAAAATAATACATTTTTACAAAGAAACTGGACCATGGTAATACTACCAGCTATATAAATACAGATGCAGCCATTCAAAGTGTGCGGTAAAAGCCCGTACTGCATGCAACTACCTACATCATACCACGGTACATGATTGGCTGGCCAAAAAGACCGACAGGGGCACTCATGGTGCATTGATCGGTAGTGGAAAGACTTAATCATTTAATCTCTTTACCGAGCACGTTTTAATCCGCTTAGTATTTAATATTTATATGGAATTTTACAACTAAAGGGAAATTTTTGTAGCTGAGCATAAAAAGAAGAGGAGCATAACTCATTTGAAGGTCATAAACAATATGACAATTGTATTTTTTCTTTAAACTTCCTATACCAGCAATATACAGTTTACATAATGTGTTCCTAAATTAATATTGTTTATGACCTTCAGATGCGTTATGCTCCTCTTCTTTTTATGCTTAGCTACTAAAAATTCCCTTCACTTGTAAAATTCCATATAAATATTCAATACTAAGCAGATTAAAATGTGCACAGTAAAGAGGTAAATGGTGGTTTGTGCGTAGTTGTGTGTGGTACGGGTTTGTACCACGAACTTTGAATGGCTGCATCTGTATTGTCTTTTCACTCTGCAAGATCCCAAAGCATACATATAGGAGGTGATCCAGTTCATGCACAAATGAAATGATCTGCGTGACTATGCCTCCTACAGCATCACTTTGGAAACTCTGAAGGAAAAAGTGATACCCACTGTTCTTCCAGCATCATTTGCAGCAATAACCTGGTTTTCCTTTAAAGTCTCTCCTCCCAGTTCTGACCAGACCCAACATTGCTTCAGACTGTCCAAGGACCTGGAGGAAATTTATTCAGCAGATTGTAATTCTCCAGTGTAATTTTATATTGTTCCACTATTCCAGATAGATTTACATCCTACAAAATTACTGTATGTACTCTTCTACTTATATTACTATATGTTCTATTCTTACCTCTTCTGGGTAAGAATAGAATTTTCATTCCTCTTATGCTTTAAACAAGATATTTTATGTTTTCTAAAATTCCTTTGGGCATTGCAATCTGTCCATGGTCTTACCGGTTGAGATGGATCCCACACCTCAAAAAGGGTACATAAGGGCTTCAAATATTTAACATTTCGGTTGGTACTTTAACATTTCAGTCGTCAATCACTGTAGTTCATCACTGTGAATTTTGTGTTGTTATTTAAACAAGCCACTAGTTAAATCTGAATGCTGGATGTTTTCTGCTTTTGTTTAGAAACATAATTTTGAAATAGATATTACATGTAATAAATATTACAATGTTGCAGGCTAAATTAATTTTTTTCATCTTTATTACAACAGCAAAAGAATAGAAAAGGGTGAAGTAAAATGCTTCAAGGATAATACCTTCTAGAAAAAAGGAAATGGCTGGTCTACTAATATAATAACTTTGGCAAAGGTAAATGATTTGGAGGTGCTGTGAATGTCTTGTTTTCAAAACAGAGATTTTGTATTTGAAATAATTTTACTAGTCACTCGCTTAAGATTTGAAATCAATCACAAGACGTATAGAGCTGTTAGATTCTACTGCTTATATTAATATAGAATAACCTTTCTTATCGAAATGTTGTTGTACTAAAACAATAATTCGTAAAAACACAGTATCATAATGTTTACTTTGTTGAAATTACAAATAACCTCTAGTTGATGCAATATCAGCAAAGTATAGTCGTTTACTTTAAAATATATTTGTCCTATATGATCAACCTATTTTTAATACATTTTGTTGGACAGAAAATAAATGATATCCATTGATTGCTGTGTTTGATCTTTGTCAGAAATGAAAAATGAATGCTTGAAACACCATTTGCTTCACAATTTCCAATTTAAGGTATTTGAAAAATGTCTGTTTAATATTACCCATTATTGATTATTTGACCACCCACTACCACAGAGGAAATGATGCTTGATTTACAGCTGTACCATGAAGATTAAAATGCATATCACACTAAATACCTAAAGCAAGTTACGGTATAGCACTCCTAACATCTGATAATAAAACAATATAATTTCTTATTTCCCAGTTGATACTTGTTTGTACAAATATTCATTAAATTGTATTAACATTAAATGTCTAAGAAAATCCCTTTTTCACGACAGCCAATAAACTTGGATCATTATAAAGATAAAAAAGATCATTATTATCTTTAAGTGTTTCACAAGCACACCATTTCTTAAGACGTGAAAGATATATTCTATTTTTTGCATTGTAATACTTTTTAATAACCTTACCTCATACTTTTTAACCTCACAACTTTAACCTCAGAACCATTGAAACTAGAACAGCAAATAATAGGAATTTCTAGTCCCATGTCTGGAGAGCCTGCTGCTGCTTTTGATACCAGCCTACTCTTAACTTAATCAAATGCTTAATTGAACTTACACATTTCTTGATATAACCCTTTGGGTTTTTTTACTGAAAACTGGAGAATTTAAATTACTTTTTAAAGACATACAAACCTCCCTCTGAGTACTAATTATTCAATCAGCCCAGATGTGTCTAATTTCTAAAGCTTTTTTTTCCGTCCACAAGTGGCTTTCTCTCAAACCTACCTCTCAGTACCTCCCACATCACATTAACAATTTTTATTCTATAAATAGATTGTTTGTCTATTGTATCATTTTCAAGATTTGTCTCATATGTATTGTAATTTTACTTTATGTGCTATAATGTTCCCACTGCTGTGCCCTTTGACCAAAAGAAGCAGAGTGGCAGAGGGTATGAGAGGGTATGAGACTGTGCAGACCTGCAACGGTCACAATGTCAAGCAGAGAGGTATGTCATGCTCCATGTACTGAAAACAAAACTGAGAATGTCAGACAGAATTTGAGCTTTCACGGCCGAGTTGCACTATAAAAATGGATGTGGCTCATAGTATAAAATTAGACTGTTATGGTGAATGCAGTTCTAAAATTCTAGTCCTTTGGTATACTGGAATTGTCATTTGCTTGTGAGAACCACATGATTCATATTAATTCCTGATTTTGACTGTGCATGGTATAAATAGGTAAATGGAATATAGAATACATGGCACAAACCTACTTTTTGGTATCACCAGTTCTTAATTATTTAAATTCACTGATTCAACCGTAATATTGTTACAAATGGGGGGGGTTTCAACAATTAGAAATAACAGGTAATTGACCAAATGGCTTAGTCTATAACTAAAATAAATAATCATAACCCCCAACTTGTAAGGACTTCTCCAAAAATATACCCAAGCAATTGGTATGGTTGAAGGCATGTGAATTATTTATTGTCAGGCACAGTTTTCATGTGAAAATAGTAATAATTCATGCAGACTTGGTTAAACAAATATTTATTAACAATGACAATACACACACAATACTAAGTGAAATAGAATACAACCTATGATTAAATCTCTCTCTGCAAACCTGGATTGCACAAAATAAATGGCATAAAATGCACCCACAAAGCAGGACAAGCTGTTTGAAACTGGTAGATTCTTCACTCAGGTATTCCAAGTTCCCTAAAAGCAGAATAGCAAACTCTCTTAGTAAGGTTCAAATACATAACTCTGATCTGGTCTTTTCCAAGGATGTTCCAAGGACACACAGTTTCGTACCCTCCTTTCTCCTCTCTCTCTTGTTGTCTTTTCTTCCTTTCCTTTTCTCTGTCTTGACATTGAGGGAATTAACTAAAAGTTTTTACTAAAAGTTTGTATTATATCTTGTTAACTATGTATCTTTATACTTAAATTTTACTAAATCCGTCTTAGGATATCTGGTCTCAAAAGATAATATAGCCACATAGTGTCTTTACTCATAGCTGGCAAAGTTCTAAGTGAAATGACAGAGTGACCTCTCCTGGATCAAATGGTCTATTCAGCAGAAAGGGCTGCTTGTCATGGCTGGTAGTAAAGAATATACAGATGCAGCCATTCAAAATGCGCGGGCGATACCGCATTATTTTCCGGTACGCTGTACGCAGTCTACCGCAAGTAAATACCGCGAGTTACCGGCAAATACCGCTAGTTAGCGTAAATTCTCCTAGGAACAAGTAATAGGTTTATTCCATGCTGAAAAAAAGAAGAAAGAGAACACAACGTTTCGGCCATGGAGCCTTCTTCAGGTGTGAGAGAGACAGGGCAGTAGGCAAAGGTAAAGTAGCGGGAGAACAAAGGTTGAGAGGGAGGAGGAGTGAGAGGCGGGAGCAGGGGACAGAAAGAGAGGCCAATCAAGAGGTGTGAAGTCAGAATGGGTGCAGAGAGGTGTGAAATGAAACTTCCAATGAATGGAGAAAATTTAAAAGAACAGTAATCTGTCGTTAAGGGAAGGGAGAATGTGTGATCCTAGCTGCAGAATAATTTTAGTTTCGGTGGTCTTTCTAATGTATGAGTTCGGAAAACCGTCTTTGAGAACACAGACGGAGAGATTAGAGTGGTCGTGGCCGTCAGAGGTGAAATGAGAAACAATGGGCTTGGAGAGATCTTTAATCTTCACAGCCCTGACGTGTTCTCTGAAGCGGTCTCCGAGTCTCCTTCCTGTTTCCCCAATGTAGATTGCTGGGCATTTACTGCAAGAGATACAGTAAATAAGGTTGCTGGAGGTACAAGATGCTGTCTGGGTGATCCGGAATTGTCCTGAGGGGCCTTGAATGAGTGTGGTGGTGGCTGTGTACTTGCAGGTGATACAGCGAGCTCTTTTGCAAGGGAAGGTGCCTGGTGTGGATGGTTGCTGAGGGCGGTCAAGGGAGCTGTGAACAAGGAGGTTACGCAGATTAGGTGGTCGGCGATATGAGATGATAGGGCGATCAGAAAAGAGGGCCCCAATGGAGGGATCATCCTGTAGGATGGAAAAGTTCTGGTTAATGGTCCTGGGGATAGGAAGTGTGTTAGGGTGGTAAGGAAGCACCAAAGGAATGCGGTTGTTACGGCGGGAGTTCCTGATCGGGTTGATGGTCCGGGGGGTGTTTTTGGCTCGGGCAAGGGCCCTGTCAATCACACTGCTGGGGTATCCTCTGTTGATAAAAAATGAGTACATTTCGAGGGCTTGGTTTTCGAAGTCGATGTCGTCGCTGCATAATCGTCGTAACCTAAGGAACTGTGAAAAAGGAAGAGAGTTTTTAGTGTGGTTGGGGTGAAATGAGCTGTACAGGAGGTAGCTGTGTGAATCCGTGGGTTTGTAATAAACTGAAGTGGACAGTCGGGGGTAGTTGATAGACAAGTGGATGTCTAGAAACGGAAGAGTGGTGGAAGAAATGTTAACCGTATATTTGAGGGACGGGTGGAAGTTGGTGAAATGGTGCAGGAAGGATTCAAGCTGATCGTTGGAGCATGTGGCGGCACCGACGCAGTCATCAATATATCGTTTGTAGAGGTCAGGGACATAGCCAGTGTAGGAAGCGAAGAAGCGTTCTTCTACCCAGCCGACAAAAATGTTGGCATAGCTGGGTCCCATTCTGGTGCCCATGGCAACTCCACTGACCTGTTGGTAAAAAAGATTATTGAAAGAGAATGCGTTCAGTGTGAGGACCAATTCCGCAAGGCGTACCAGGGTGTGGGTGGGTGGATCAAGCACTGTGCGTTTGTCCAGCGTGTGCTTGAGGGCTGTAAGGCCGTCATTATGGGGAATGACGGTGTACAGAGATGTGATGTCCATGGTAAAAATGTGGCATTCGGTACCCTGAAATTGGAAATCATTGATCAGGGTACCGAATGCCACATTTTTACCATGGACATCACATCTCTGTACACCGTCATTCCCCATAATGACGGCCTTACAGCCCTCAAGCACACGCTGGACAAACGCACAGTGCTTGATCCACCCACCCACACCCTGGTACGCCTTGCGGAATTGGTCCTCACACTGAACGCATTCTCTTTCAATAATCTTTTTTACCAACAGGTCAGTGGAGTTGCCATGGGCACCAGAATGGGACCCAGCTATGCCAACATTTTTGTCGGCTGGGTAGAAGAACGCTTCTTCGCTTCCTACACTGGCTATGTCCCTGACCTCTACAAACGATATATTGATGACTGCGTCGGTGCCGCCACATGCTCCAACGATCAGCTTGAATCCTTCCTGCACCATTTCACCAACTTCCACCCGTCCCTCAAATATACGGTTAACATTTCTTCCACCACTCTTCCGTTTCTAGACATCCACTTGTCTATCAACTACCCCCGACTGTCCACTTCAGTTTATTACAAACCCACGGATTCACACAGCTACCTCCTGTACAGCTCATTTCACCCCAACCACACTAAAAACTCTCTTCCTTTTTCACAATTCCTTAGGTTACGACGATTATGCAGCGACGACATCGACTTCGAAAACCAAGCCCTCGAAATGTACTCATTTTTTATCAACAGAGGATACCCCAGCAGTGTGATTGACAGGGCCCTTGCCCGAGCCAAAAACACCCCCCGGACCATCAACCCGATCAGGAACTCCCGCCGTAACAACCGCATTCCTTTGGTGCTTCCTTACCACCCTAACACACTTCCTATCCCCAGGACCATTAACCAGAACTTTTCCATCCTACAGGATGATCCCTCCATTGGGGCCCTCTTTTCTGATCGCCCTATCATCTCATATCGCCGACCACCTAATCTGCGTAACCTCCTTGTTCACAGCTCCCTTGACCGCCCTCAGCAACCATCCACACCAGGCACCTTCCCTTGCAAAAGAGCTCGCTGTATCACCTGCAAGTACACAGCCACCACCACACTCATTCAAGGCCCCTCAGGACAATTCCGGATCACCCAGACAGCATCTTGTACCTCCAGCAACCTTATTTACTGTATCTCTTGCAGTAAATGCCCAGCAATCTACATTGGGGAAACAGGAAGGAGACTCGGAGACCGCTTCAGAGAACACGTCAGGGCTGTGAAGATTAAAGATCTCTCCAAGCCCATTGTTTCTCATTTCACCTCTGACGGCCACGACCACTCTAATCTCTCCGTCTGTGTTCTCAAAGACGGTTTTCCGAACTCATACATTAGAAAGACCACCGAAACTAAAATTATTCTGCAGCTAGGATCACACATTCTCCCTTCCCTTAACGACAGATTACTGTTCTTTTAAATTTTCTCCATTCATTGGAAGTTTCATTTCACGACTCTCTGCACCCATTCTGACTTCACACCTCTTGATTGGCCTCTCTTTCTGTCCCCTGCTCCCGCCTCTCACTCCTCCTCCCTCTCAACCTTTGTTCTCCCGCTACTTTACCTTTGCCTACTGCCCTGTCTCTCTCACACCTGAAGAAGGCTCCACGGCCGAAACGTTGTGTTCTCTTTCTTCTTTTTTTCAGCATGGAATAAACCTATTACTTGTTCCTTTGCAGCCTACGCATGCTGACGCAGCTACCCACCTGTAAATTCTCCTATATTACAACAAGCAAAATAATAGTATCCGGAATTTCCGCAAGGTGGAGCTAATAAAGCTCAACCTCTCATGTTTGAGCTGTCGCCATCAAAGTCTATAATTTAGATATTACTAATAGTATTAATAATGAATGACCTTGGACAAGCTGTAAGTGTAAACTCAAAGTATTGCCCTGGTCAACATTCTTTTTTTCATTGACCGTCTTTGTAAAAGTAACACCACAGCATTTCGCAATCACGCATTTGTTTCCAATCATGCAAAGTACAGTAATTTTTGAGACTCGATTCACCATGCCTTTCACATGCTCATAAAAGAGATTGATTTAGGAACATAAACATATCACCGTATGCAAACTGTACTGTATACAGTATGTATATGTATATTTAATGTCTTAACTGTGCCCGTTTAAGTATTGAATATTCATATCTAATTTTACCACTGAAGGGAAATCTTAGTAGCTGAGCATAAAAAGAATAGGAGCATACTGCAACGCGTGTGAAGGCCATAAACGATATTAATTTTGGAACATAAACATACAGTATATGGCTGGTCTCGGTACTTTAAAGAAAACATACACGAAATATGGTTTCATTATGACCAGAATCGGTCTTGAGATATTTTTAACTTGATTTACAGTATTTGAGAGGTATGTCTTAACACCGATACTACAGTGCGTAAATACTGCTCACGTATATGTTTCTAGGTTTATATTATGCATTTCATACGGTCAAATTACTTTTGAGCAACTAAAAGAAGCGCGAAACGGTATGCCCAGGGCATTTTAGTTTTCGTTTTGTTTTAATGCAGTGCGGGGACTCTGCTTTAACTATATCGCTGTGGATTGATTAGAGATATCAAGTACATACAAGTCATTTTTTAAATGTTGTACTTCGTCTTGTAAAAATGATACGAGTACATCATCTGTCAACAATTACACAGGTTCTGTTTCCATATTGCGGATTTTGGTTACGTAATATTATTTTCTAATTTCACGTTGTGAATATATGATTTGGGCAAACAGAGCCGCAAAGAAGTACATTATGGGTTGTTGTTTTTTTTTTTTGCAGTTTTATCTAGAACAAGCGATGCTTAAACCTTTGTCTGATTCTTGTGAAACTATCCACACGACAGTTACAGTACCTAGGAGTTGACTTCAGTGATGTCACTGATGGGATGTTTCTAAAAATCCATCCTCTGTAAAACGTCTTCTCTAGTTGTCCTGCATATGTATTCGCTAATGAAGCTGTGTGTTCTGAGCCTGGATCTCTACATTTCTGTATGAACCAGCTTAGAGGGCTAAAGACAGCTTGTGTTTAAATTGAGTGTAAGGTAATTTCTGCTTCTAAGGTCATGGTCAGCATTTATTATTGTACTGTGCTGTAAACTTGTTCTGTGCCTAGTCACATTATTTTATAGCGTTTTTTTATAGCGTTATCAAATCTGGTGGCGCTGTGTGTTAGTTTCCTGACTCCCATGTCATATGGTCTGTGATTGAATCCCAGCTACCAGTTAACACTGTACTTCCTACTTTGAAAATACCCGTGAAACCGGTTTAATTCATCACAGCCAGCACTCCGGCAGAGAGGGGGTTGTACTCGTAAAGTAGAAGCAGGCGAGATTTCCAGCGAAAGACACCCCCCCCCCCCTCAAAAACCCAGTAAGCAGTAATGCTTTATGTTGAAAATTGAGGTGGATTTTGTTTATGATAAAGAGGATAAACTGGGATGGGAGGAGGGTTTTGCATAAGGGGTGGGATTATGATAATTGGAGGAATTTGCGAGAGTATAATGGTTTGATATATTTGATTTTGTATTGTGGTCGTTATCTATGTTTTTGGTTGGTATTATGTTTATATGGTTGTTTTTGTTGGTTGGTTGTTATTATGGTTATTAATAATATGATCTATAGTTGAATTCTGAGCCTAAATAAAAAGAAAAAGCAAGTGATTAGGTTTATGAGCAATCTAATTACTTATTTGTTTAAAACGCTATATAAAATAAAGTTTATTATTAATTTGCTGGACAGAGCAGTGAACATTATTATGCATAAGACAAAGATAACGATCCTGATCAGTTTAGAAATCTGTTCACGTTTCGAATAGAAAGAAATCCTCTTCCTGGTACAGTCGCATGAAGAGAGGCGAAACAGCCTTACACAGCCCTGTCGCAGTACACGAATATAATCATATCGTTATTAAATTCTTTAGATACATGATTCCATATTATATTAGCAGAAAAGCTTAAAACAACCACTTTTTCACACGCTATTTCACGTTAGTTAAATTTAATTTATTTATATATTATATATTATATATTTATATCGTTATTAAATTCTTTAGATACGCGATTCCATATTATATTCCCTATTAATCAAATTCTAAAAGTATGCTTGTTGACTCCGGTATCTCTTTAGTTAAAGACTTCGATGCTTAAAATGTTTAGGGAGAAATGGAATACTGGTGTGTATTTTTTACTTTAAAGTTCCAAGACCAGCCATATACTGTATGTTTAAGTTCCAAAATTAATATTGTTTATGGCCTTCACACGCGTTGCAGTATGCTCCTATTCTTTTTATGCTCAGGCACTAAGATTTCCCTTCAGTGGTAAAATTCCATATAAATATTAAATACTACAACGGGCACAGTAAAGACGTTTACTGTAAATCTTTCTACGACAGACCAACGGACCACGAGTGCCCCTGTCGGTCAACCAACCACGTACCGCGGTACCCCGCGTCATCTTGCGTCACAATGCGCGACGCCGTAGCCAATTACCTCCGGTACGTGTCTGTACCGCGCACTTTGAATGGCTGCATCTATATGTACTAGTCAGCATTTTAGAATGACCATTTATAGCCAAAAAGAGAGTCATGTGGGAGTGTATCTTGTATTGTTTATTTCACTATATAAAAGATCACTGTAAGTGTTGTTTTTTAAGTATCGTATCCCAATGCAAGACTTCCATTTCATGCATATGAAATAAAGACGACTTTCAACACACAAACTCTCAGCTGATGCCCTTTTTTCTGGCACAATAACATAATCTTATATGGTGTCTTCCTGCAATGTTGATTTTACATTCAGTTATTTACCCAGAATTTATTTTAGGTAAACCACATTTTATGATTGCTTCAATCACAGTATCAGGACCCCCTATACCTCAGACAACATGCCCTTTTCTTTGAAGCTGTTTACACAGCCAGGTGTTATACACTTCATCTAGACTCTTAGAGATATTTCCTAGTTTCCTATAGTTGTTACAATATCATTATAGAGAAAATGTGGATGGTGCACAGTTTCTTCAAAAACACTCACAAAAATCAGTCATATACCTTATGAATATTATAATATCTGCATAGTTCTACATAAAAGTTACTGGTCACTTGAATGAGTGTTATGGTACTCTGTTCTTGCTGATAAAAAAGATTCACGTGTGCCTGACAATTCATGGGATTGTTCAAACCAAAGCCCAGGTTTTCACAAATGCTTGTGTCACAGTCTGTCAATGATATTACCAGAATGAACTGGTGGTACCTTGTAATTATATGTGTTAGATGCAATTCTGCACAAGACCACAAAAAGTAGTCTTCGGCAATAGGACAGCACACACTCACACATAGCACTCACAGACAGCACCTCAGTACTGTACTGTGTTTTCTTTCTTCTCTTTTCAGTGTAATGTTTCATAGCCGTTCAGGCAAATATGTAAGAAAACCGGCTCAGGGACGCCAAATATGTAATATTGCCATAGCCAAAATGTAATGTAGTGGCTCTCTGAAGGCACCAGTTCTGTAGGGTTTGGGCATTTACTGAGACAATTATTAATTGTAGCAGTAAATCACAAAGTTGATTCTTTTGATGGCTTTAGAGTCCAACCATGCGACATAACTCAAACAACGCACACACACAGGTACTAATACATGAGGATACATTTATTAATACATAAAATATGCATATAAAACTAACAGATCTTATCGAGAGGGTTATCAGAATACAAAAGGTATATATTCAGTCAGTTACAAAGTGTTACACATATCAAGAGGACATACGTTCAGTATATCATTCATTAAGACCGTTTCATAAATGAACTTGGTTATAACTTCTACATTAGATACTCGAAACAAGTGCATAACTCTTGGGAATTAAATTGATATCAACTGGTTGGGATAACAATTGAATTCTCGAGCTGTAATGCAGTGAAGTTGAATACTCATCCAATCTCTGGGGATTCAGATCTCCTGCGGGCACAAAGAAACAGTTGCAGGCTGTTGCTGTCCAATCCGCGCTCTCTGGCTCGGTGCCAGGCTGTGCTGTGCGGCTTGCGACGGTGCACTGCTGATGCTCACTGACCGGCTAGTTAATGTTGGCTTTAACTAGCAAAGTTTGTGCACAGGAGAAAAGATGACTGTGGGTCCCAGCAAGTCAGGAAGAGGACCGGTTCGTTCCTGATGAAGAGCTAGTTCTGAATAGTGATTCAGCTGTCCACAGTTCCGACCTGTTCACGAGGCCTGCTGCTGGTGCTAACCTCGAGTGGATCCTCTGGTTACTCTCTGGCAACCTCCGCTCTTGACTCTTAGAACAAAGGAAAGTTCTGGCACTCGGACACACTGGCCGTTCCGTGGTTGTCCGGGCTGAGTCTCAGGATGGTCAGGAGGCGCGCTGCGAGAATGTCCTGCCCTTGGAAGCCTTCTGCTCCTGGGCCGTCCTGCCCTGGAATTCTCCTTTGAATTCCCTTTAGAAAAGTCCACAGAATTCTCCTGAATCTTACTGAATCTCTCAGGCTCTCTGTGTTGCCTGTTTTTACCTGGAGGAACTTCAGCTCGTTGATTGGCTGAAAGTTCCATGGGCATCAGAGTCCCACGTGGGTTACTCGGCCCTACCAGTCCCTGATTGGTTGATCAAGGTGAGATATGAGTCAGTTACTCCTGACACTTAGTAATGCAGTCCAGATGTCCATCTGGCACTCCCTAGACAGATAGGCACCAATGGATGACCATTGATCATGATAGCCAGGCTTAGCTAAGTGCATCCCCCTTTGGGAGCTTGTTCCTTATCAGAGGAACCCTAAATCAGCCTGCATGAATAGTTTCTCTGTGGCTGCACCACAGTGATGAACAGAGAAATGAGGCTTAATTTGGGAAAGCTCAGAAACACTTAATTCTGCCTTATTAATAAGCCTCGCCGCTACATCAGCATGGAATATACCTATTACTTGTTCTTTTGCAGCCTACGCATGCTGACGCAGCTACCTACCTGAACTACTACGATCTACTGATCAGTCAACTGTTACAAACAACACTGCCCCTCAGGAGATGGGACCAGATGATTTAGTTGTTACAGGCCCAAGAGTTAGGGTTTGTCAAGGGGAGACAAACCCTTGCTGCAAATTGGGTCTAGGGAAGGCTGGTGCAATGCCAGGCAGAGGCGAAACAGTCTTCTGAAGACTGTGGCCAGGGTCCACAAACAAGTGTTGCACAGGGAGTCGGACTTAAGATTGGTCTGGACTCCCATGGCCAAGCTCCTGGAGAGCAGAAAAACCATCACGAAAGTCCAGGGCTGTGCTTCTTTCTGAGAGTGTAGGGATCTCCCACTGGAGCCAGGCAGGATATTCCCAGATGGGACAATCATTCTCTAGGTGCGTCTGTCTCTGGGCTGAATGAGGTGTGTGCTCATTAGGGGTCTTCTCTGGAGACCAGGCCAGTGTGCATATTTAGGGCAGAAGGAGACATGCTGGTGACTGGGCCAAGAGAGTTGTCTGCTAAGTTCCAGGTGTTAAGCAGGATCCTAATATGTGGTCCACACTCAGGACCCGGTTAAACCCCTGGACAGCAAAGACACAGGCAGAATTCCCAGGAAGATGCCAAGAACACAGGAACCCTGGAACAGGAACAACATCTCTACTGCGACACTGGAAGATTGTGAAGTGATGAGACTCAATGTCAGACTGCCAAGGAAAGACTGAGCAGGGTTCAGAGCACCTGCTACCATGAGAGCTCTTACCAATGCTCTGCATCAGCTATCTCAACAAGTTCAAGTGAACATTTTTTAGTTTAAGTTTAACTTTAATATCATGAATCACAGCAATTTCCTAACACTAACAGGAAATGTATAGTATATAAGTAAAATACAAGGTCTTCATATACGAAAATAGGAAAAAAATATCATACATAAAAAGAAGAGGCTAGAGTGGAGGGCTGTGCCACTATAAAGGTTGCAAACAAACAAATAGAGGCTACATGCCGCATCATGCCATCACAACAGCAGTCATATCTCCCTGCAACTCACAACTGACAGCACACTGAAGCTGAGCAGGGTTGAGCCTGATCAGTACCTGGATGAGAAACCTCCTGGGAAAAACTAAGGTTTCTGCTGGAAAAGGTGTTAGGGGGACCAGCAAGGGGTGCTCACCCTGCAGTCACGATACTGTAAAAAGGCCCTGTCCTTCAAATGAGAAGTAAAACAGAGGTCCTGACTCTCTGTGGTCATTAAAAATCCCAGGACGTCTCTCAAAGAGTAGGGGTATAACCTCAGTGTACTGGCCAAATTGGCCTTAATAATCCCCATCTATGAAATGGCTTAATTATTCTGTTCTACTCCCCACTAATAGCTGATGTGTGGTGAGCCTTCTTGCACACTATGGCTGCCGTTGCATCATCCAGGTGGATGCTGCACATTTGTGGTGGTCGAGGGGAGTCACCATAACCTGTAAGCGCTTTGACTGGAGTGTCCAGAAAAGCACTATATAAGTGTAAGTAATTATTATTATTTTCAAGTTTCACACTGAAAAAGAAAAAGCACTTGAAATTTTTGTCAAAAATGAGGTAAGGAGTAGAGTGGGGAAGACAATAAAGAAAGTGTGAGAATGAGAAGAGGGAGGTGAAAATGTGTCTAAATAGATGAAAATCTGGGCAGTAAATTAAATGGGAAATATGGAAAGAAGCAATCTGTCAGGGAATGAAAAGTCAATGAGTGCTAGTGAAATGTTTTAAACAAGTTGAAGGATCATTTGGGCTTCTGATGTGTATATAGTATACACACTAGATAATATATACACTACATATACAGTATTATTATACTAAATGTATTATTATCAGATCATTTTGGATTGGGGTGTCAAGTACAGTTTATAAAGAAAAAAGAACGTAGGTGCATCCTGATTAAACAGACAATCATTCACTTGCATTTAGCTTTAGTACTGCCAGTTATGAACTGTGCTTTACATTGTTTAACCACATGATGGGAAAGCATTTGATTACAAAGAGAGCTGATTTAAAAGTTTATTGACAGTGGTATGAAGGTAAAATAAAACACCAATCCAACACTGAAATATGTCATGGCTGTTGTAGATTTGCCAGTGTTCGTAAAGATCACTGTTCTTTGATGGTGATCAACAACCTGCCAGTCAATAATTGTTCTAAGCAACACATCTGGTAAGCATCAGTGTCCTTCTCTGTCTTGTCTCTTGTTTCCGGTGCTTTTCTGTACTTCCGATATTTCTCTCTCTCTGGTGCTATATATTCCGGGTCTTTCATTCTGCCTTCGCTCAGCATTGACGTTCGAATGTCCTGAAACCCGCCTAGCACCAGGTCGCCCCACGTTCGATACCTGAGGGCATAGGTTTCTATACGGCATTTGCTGAACAGCTGAGCCCGGGCTAACCGCCGTCTTGCCACTACACATAGGGTCTTTTTGCTCTCCTGTCTTTCCACGGTTCGTCTTTTCCAACATCCGTGACAGAATGCTGAGCCATTTTCGACCCCGCGAGCGGCATCTTTTGTTTTTCCGCAGCTTTTTTATTTTTCTCTGGGCTTTTTTTTTCAGTTCTTCTATTCTAATCGCGGGATGCTACTCCTGACTTCCGTGTCTGTGAGCAGGTCGTTCTGTGTCATGCCATTTCGACATACACTCCTGAATAACTGGCTTTCCTCGGGTTGTCTCTCCTGGCATCTGTGATTGAATGTTGAGCTGACACGGGCTCTCCCATCCTTATTGCTGGATATCACTCCGGTCTGCCGTGTCTGTGAGCGGGTCCTGTACCTGCCTTTCCTTGGGTAGATCATTCCAATATCAGTGATAGAATTCTGAGCTTTCTTCCTCTCCCTTTCTAATTGCTGGATATCACTCCGGTCATCCGTGTCTGTGAGCGGGTCCTGTGTCTGGCTTTCCTCGGGTTGTCCACTCTGATATCAGTGTTAGAATGTGAATGTGCCTATTGCCCAGTCTGCTTTATTTTTCCCAGGGTTTTTTGTTTTTTATTCTTGTATTTGCCTGGTGTTTTGATTTTTCACTTCCTGGTTTCCCCTCCTATTTGGTTATCCCTGCTCCCTGTGTCTTGGAACTTTTGGTTCCTATCTGTTTTTGTAGTTTGTCACCCTGGTCTCCCAGGTTTATGTTTGTTGTGGTTCATGCTTGTGTACTTGTCTTTTTTTGTTTTAAGTCTCCGGAGCTCTACTCGACCCCCCCTTCCTCTACCCAAAAAAGGTTTATACCCTGGAGAAGGGGGCAGCTCTCAGCTG
Organism: Lepisosteus platostomus; assembly: GCF_059453375.1. Lineage (NCBI taxonomy): Eukaryota > Metazoa > Chordata > Actinopteri > Semionotiformes > Lepisosteidae > Lepisosteus > Lepisosteus platostomus. The sequence goes on along the minus strand of NC_142612.1, from coordinate 44,453,458 downwards.
TACTTCCAGAGGTTTCCTTTCAGTTAAATTAGGTTTTTCCTCTCCCCAGTGCTGTGCAGCTCATTTATCTGTTTGGGCGTCAGGAGCCGACCATTAAGGGGGGTGTACTGTCACGCCTTCTGCAGCCAGAGGGAGCTCCTTCTCTGTCCTGTCTCTTGTTTCCGGTGCTTTGCTGTCCTTCCAGTGTTTCTCTCTCTCTGGGGCTATATATTCCAGGTCTTTCATTCTGCCTTCGCTCAGCATTGAGGTTCAGATATCCTGAGACCCGCCTAGCACCTGGTCGCCCCACGTTCAATACCTGAGGGCATAGGTTTCTATACGGCATTTCCTGAACAGCCGAGCCCGGGCTAACCCCCGTTTCACCACTAAGCATGGGGTCTTTTACACTCTCCTGCCATTCCAAGGTTCGTCCTTTCCAACTCTGTGACACTTAGCCTCTAGACATAACAAATCAAAATGACCATTGAAGCCACAGGCTGAGCAATGTCTTCAATATAATGACCCTGTGTGTGATGTGCCTAAACTGTAACCTCAGAACTAATATAGTGCAAAACCTGATTTAAGGTAAACCAACACTTTTAGATTTCTCTTTAAAAGAGAAAAAAATCCTCTCTTTCATACAAAAATATAATTTTAAGCTATTATAGGTTTTTAGGTACAGATGCAGCCATTCAAAATGGGTGGGGTATTTCGCGGTATACCCTGGTGGGCATGTCGCATCAAAACGCAGTATCACGCACTATCACGCGGTATATCGCGTCCTTTGATGTCATGCTGGAAAGTATCCGGCATCACCTTGTAAAACCGCCAGGAGGAGCCAATAAAGCTTAACCTCTCATGTACAGCATTTGAGCTTTTAAATTTAAACTGTGTATTACAGCATGTTAATCATCAGTCATTAAAAAGTTGGTAAATTTTATGAAAGCAAGATTGCTCAGTTGGACAAAAGTACACAACCTACCTTTATCAGAGATATTTATGCATCAAAGCCTTTACCGAAGATATTACTAATAGTATAAATAATGAATGACTTTGGACAAGCTGTAAACTCAAAGTATAATTTCTTTAGCACATTTGTACAAGCACTTGGAATCTGTCCAAGCCCTACTTTGTCAGGCATTTTCTTTTACTGTAACGGACATAAAAACTCCCTTGCTTTTAACAGAGCGTTTCATAATTTCTAACTACGAAAATTATTTAAACTGTGACAATTATCATTCAACCAGAGCTCAAAATATCACAAGGACCTCAAGAGCACAGCAAACACTGTATTAAAAGATACTTGTATCAGATACATGAGAATCCAAGCTTTTTTATCAACGCTTTCTTTTCCGTATACCAGATATTATGGAACCACTTCAGAAGGGTGTCAGCCAGTCAGATTCCAGGAATTGGTACTTTAAAGAAAAAATACACACCGGTATTTCATTTCTCCCTAAACATTTTAAGCATCAAAGTCTTGAACTAACATGTGAAATAGCATGTAAAAAAGTGGTAGTTTTAAGCTTTTCTGCTAATATAATATGGAATCGCGTATCTAAAGAGATTAATAACGATATGATTATATTCGTTTAGTGCAACAGGGCTGTGTAGGGCTGTTTTGCCTTTCTCTTCATGCGACTTCCGTAGTAGCCCACTGGTCTACATGCCTGATTACTAACCTACAGGTTGTGTGTTCAAATCCAGCTGGCGCTGTGACTTTTCTTTTAACAAACATTTCTTCGAAAAAATAGAATAGCAATATTATGGACAATCAATTAACTTTTATATTTCTTAATATCACATCATTTTGATTTAAATCGCAAACGCATGTTTAATTATATGTGTTTTTTTAATCAGAATCAGACAAATGCAACATAAATTGATACAGTATCTTTGTCTTCTAAGTATCTTAATAAACTTTCAGTATAGCTTTCTCCCCGTTTAGATTTATTTTTCTTGGGATTTTGGGATCAAACGTGAAAGGATTAGATTGTAATCGTTTTTATTTTTTAAATACGTTTTAGAAAAGTGTTTATCTATACTAAAAAGCTGTACACCACCTGCTATACAGATACATATTGTAATACTTTTGGGTTTGGATAGGACGGGCACAAGAACTCAGACTTGCGGAGTTAAAGGAAGTCAACTCCTGCTAGCCCGGCTCTCCTGCGCCCCCGCCCACCAACAGCGCGAGCCAACACACCACACACGCGCCCGAGAGAGAGAGAAAAGAGAGAGAGAGTAAGGACGTAACAGCTGTTCCTTTTTCTGATCACTCGCTCTCTGGATACACGTCTCACCTGTCCTGTTCTTTGTTTTCCTAATTTGCTGATTATGCCTGCTGCAATCCACTCCTGCCCTCACACCTAAAGAAAACTATTTTAAATTTCTTTGCGCGGTCCATTGTGCAATTAACCCTTCTATGTGCTGTCTTTAAGGTGATATCACACAAAGGTGATATGTAAAATAATGTTTTTTATTATTGTTATAGAGAAACATGATCAGATTTTCCCCGGTTCAGAAAAAAAGATCTAAAGTATACTAGTTTGTCACTAGTATACTTTTAATACAGTCTTTGCTGTGCTCTTGAGGATCCTTGTGATATTTCGAGCTCTGGTTGAATGATAAGTGTCGCAGTTTAAATAATTTTCATAGTTAGAAATTATGAAACGCTCTGTTAAAAGCAAGGGAGTTTTTATGTCCGTTACAGTAAAAGAAAATGCCTGACAAAGTAGGGCTTGGACAGATTCCAAGTGCATTTTTGCAATTTTCGTTGCATTGTGCATTGTGCTGCTGTAATACAGTTTAAAATAATTAAAAGTCTAAACAGTATCAGCTTTATTTATGGGTTGCAATTTAAAAAAAGTCAAAAACCAACTCAAAATGCAATTTAGAGCTTTCTGGCAAGAGGAGACACCCAAATTAATAATGTAACATGCCACTGTTTGTGCATGAACAAGGTTATACTGCTATTTCCTTAGATACATGATTAAAAATAATATAAAATTTTTTGAATCCCCGGTGGAACCGGGCATCCATAAGAATCAAGTAATAGGTTTATTCCATGCTGAAAAAAAGAAGATAGAAAACACATTCCATAAGAATCAGAGCTTTTATATATTGCCTTTAAAGGTGGCTTCTCAAAACGCTTTACAGGATAAAAACAACAATAACAACAACAACAACAACAATATTGTATTTCATTGCACTTTGACAGATCGTCCTTAAATCAATTGTTGACTCTTCTCTCTTTACTACTTGTTTGGAGTGACTGAGCTCCGCTCTGTACCACACAATGATCCCCCCAGAGTCTCTGCCCCGGGTGATTTGGGGTTTTTTGACAGAGGGCAAAAAACTCTCTCTCTTGCTTGCCCTCCCCCCCCCCGTGTATTGTCTGTTTTTTTTTTTTGTGCTGTCCTTTGACAAAACAAGGCTCGCCAGATAATGTGAATCGAAATCAGTTTTTCTAGCTTTTAAAGTCGTGCAATGTGTAAGCGGGAACACATCATTATATCTTACATATGAAAAATACATAATATAGCTCCCAAACAAACACAAACGTGTTTTAAATAAAATGCTTTTATTCACTCATAATCTGACAATTTCAGGAAGACTAAGGAAGGACTAAGGGAATTGTCATCTGTTGTTGAAGCTCTGTGAGCTCGGTGACTTTGAGATTACTTGTTATCCCAGGTTGTTTAAATCGCCACAATTCAAATAGAGAAAAATTTGTGGCTGTCAATGTTGGATTAAAAAAAATACGTTGCCCGACGTTAGTTGCATTGCTTGAAAAAAAAATTTATTTCGAGAGACTGGATAAGTAATTCAAGTGTTTTTTTTAACTTCCTGAAAACAAGTAATAATTTAACTATATGTGTAAACGTTTTATGATATGTCGCTGTTGTGAATGTCTGTGGAGTGTATCTTATTTGCCTGTCTGTCCTGGCTGTGCTCTCTCGCTCACCCTCCCCCCCTCACTCTCTCAATTCAATTCAATTCAAGGTGCTTTATTAGCATGACAGATGGGTACAATCAGTGTTGGTCCGCATCAGTGTTGGTCCGCACAGACCACCGCTGCCGTCTATTTTGTTAGCTTATGTTCAGTCACTGGACAATAAGATAGATGATTTACATTGTCGGATCAACTCGGAAAGGGGCCTGAGGGAATGCTGTGTTTATGCCTTCACCGAAACCTGGCTGAATGCATGCGTCCCGGACACCGCCATCCAGCCAAAGGGGTTCACCGTTTACCGCATGGACAGAAACCACCAAGCAACCGGCAAACACAAAGGAGTAGGCGTTTGCTTCCTGGTCAACAGCAAGTGGTGCACCAACGTGAAGGTAATTATCTAAATCCTGACCATAAAATGTTGAGCCTTTTATTTGCCGAGGGAGTTTTCCACCACTGTTATCACAACCGTTTACATTCAACCTCAAGCCTGCGTGGAAGCAGCACATAGCAAACTCCACGACATTATCAACAAACCACGAAAACTCCTACCCAGAAGCCGTCTCAATTGTAGTTGGGGACTTCAACCGCTGCAATCTGAGGAAAGTACTGCAAAAATACATTCAGCATGTCACTGTACCGACAAGAGGAGGCAATATTTTGGACCACTGCTACACAACGATAAAAGGAGCATACAAAGCGCTTCCCAAACCGAGTTTCGGTAAGTCGGACCACATCGCTCTCCTGTTGCTTCCTGAGTACAAACAGAAGCTGAAGACCTCCCCCATTGCGAACAGGTCAGTGCGTTGTTGGTCTGAGGAGGCGAAAGCAAGTTAATAGACTGCTTTGATAGTATAGACTGGGACGCATTCGCTCCCGACACAGATTTAAATGAGTATACGGACGCGGTCACCAGCTATATTAAATACTGCACCGACATTTGTGTACCAGAAATGAAAATTAGGTCATTTCCCAATCAGAAACTGTGGTTCAACAACGACATTCGCAATAAAATAAAAGATAGATCCACCGCGTTCAAATCGGGGGACAAAGAGCTGTACAAGAAATCACGGTATGCATTAGAGGAAGCCATAAAATGTGCCAAACAGAGCTACAGAGTGCGGCTTGAAACGCAGTGCACTAACACCCGGAGGCTGTGGCAGGGATTACAGTCAATCACAGGCTACAAGGGCTGCAGCCAGGATATTGACATGAACAACGCATCCCTGCCTGACGAGCTGAACCATTTCTATGCCCGCTTTGATGATCTGAACACGGGCAATGCTGAGAAGACCTCAAGTGTGCAGGGCGAGTTTGTTCTGAAACTCTCAGAGCAGGACGTGCAGAAGACTCTGAGCAGGGTGAAAATCCGTAAGGCTGCAGGGCCTGATGGGATACCACCTCGCGTCCTGAGGACATGTGCAGCCCAGCTGACCACAGTGTTTACGGACATCTTTAACTCCTCCCTGTCACAGTCCATGGTCCCCTACTGCTTTAAAAAAAACACTATTGTTCCAACCCCCAAAAAGGCAAAAGTGACATGCCTGAATGATTACCGCCCAATAGCATTAACATCTGTGGTGATGAAATGCCTGGAGAGGCTGGTGTTGTCACACATCAACTCCTCTATCACAGAGTCCCTGGACCCCTTGCAGTTCACCTACCAGAACAACAGATCAGTGGATGATGCTGTCTCCCTGGCTCTGCATACAGCCTTGGAACACCTGGACATTAAGAACTCGTATGTGAGAATGTTGTTTGTGGACTACAGTTCAGCATTCAATTCCATCATACCCAGTCAACTGGTGACAAAGCTCAGGGGATCAGGTCTGCAACTGGCTGCTGGACTTTCTTATCGAGAGACCACAGGTGGTGCGGATAGGCAATAAGACATCAACACCACTCACCCTGAGCACTGGAATCCCACAAGGCTGCTGTCTAAGTCCAAGGTTGTACTCCCTATTTACTCATGACCACACAGCAAGACACAGCAACAACCGCATCATTAAGTTTGCAGAAGACACCACTATAATAGGACTGATCAGTGAAGATGACGAGTCCAATTACAGGGATGAAGTCGTACAGCTGCTAAGGTGGTGTCATAGCAATAACCTGGACTTGAACATAAAGAAAACGAAAGAGCTAATAGTGGACTTTCGGAGACACAGGCCATACACTCACAGCCCACTCAGCATTGATTGAACGGAAGTGGAAACAGTCACCAGCTTTAGGTTTTTGGGAATTCACATCTCTAAAGATCTAACCTGGACTGTGAACACTGACTCTATCATGAAGAAGGCTCAGCAGCGCCTTTATATCTTGAGGTGCCTCAAGCGATGGAGGATGCCAATACATGTGTTGGTGAACTTCTACTGCTGCACCATCGAGAGCATCCTCAACAATGGGATCACCGTGTGGTATGGCAACACCTCTTCGCGAGAAAGAAAAGCACTGCAGAGAATGGTCAATATGGCCCAGAAGATCATCGGCTGCGGTCTCACCGAGATTAAACAGCTCTATGAGGACCGCTGCCGTGGTAGAATTCTGGCCATCACAGAGGACAGTCACCACCCCAGGCATGAGCTCTTCACCCCACTGCCCTCAGGCAAGAGATATAAGAGCATACGGACACTTACCACTAGATTCTTCAATAGCTTCTATCCACAAGCAGTCAGACTGGCGAACACATTTAGCCATCCCCCTCAGACCACACCTACATCATCACCATCTACCTCTTTATGATTTCTTATCTATTGCACATCTCCAGTCATTGCTTACACGTCTGTATTGTTTACATTCAAACTGTCTACATGTTTACTTGCACATTGTCTATTGTTTGTTTGTATATTGTCTTGATGCACTGTTTGCACTTTGTTTTGTTTTTCACACTTGTTTTACAATCGAGAGACTTTCTGTAAGTAAGAATTCCATTGTACCAGTACCCATTACATATGGCAATAAAGTTCAAGTTCAAGTATTTACTTTGCTTTGAGATGCCACTTTTAAAGGTGATATATAAAATCAAGGCTTTAACTTGCTTTAACTCTGCAACTCTTGTGTCTGTCCTATCCGAACCCGAAAGTATTACAATATGTATCTTTATAGGAGGTGGTGTACAGCTTTTTAGTATAGATTACACTTTTCTAAAATGTATTTAAAAAATAAAAACGATTACAATCTAATCTTTCCACGTTGGATCCCAAGATCCCAAGAAAAATAAATCTAAACGGGGAGAAAGCTATGCTGAAAGTTTATTAAGATATTTAGAAGACAAAGATATCAATTTATGTTGCATTTGTCTGATTGTGAATCAAAAAACACATATATTTAAACACGCATTTGCGATTTAAATCAAAATGCGATTTAAATCAATATAAATGTTTATATTGTAACGCATAGGTGACTATTCATTGTTATTAAAATGACTTAAATTCGATCATGTTGTGATATTTAGAAATATAAATTTGTTTGGTGCGAGTGAGGTTTATTTAATCTCTGACACAGGGAAAAGTTTTATTTTTTCAAAGAAATGTTTGTTAAAAAAAAAGTCGTGGCTTCCGCTGGATTCAAACACTCAGCATGTGACGTGGGAGTCAGGAACCTAACCCACAGCGCCACCAGCAAGGTCACGTGCAGAGTGCTGAAAAAGCACTACAGAAACATTATCAATAGACAATGTACAGCGTGTACTATTCTTGTATTGCGGTACATGAATATAATTATATCATTATTAATTTCTTTAGATACGCGATTCCATATTATATTCCCTTTTAATCAAATTCTAAAAGTATGCTTGTTGACTCCGTCTCACGTTATCACGTTAGTTAAAGACTTCGATGCTTAAAATGTTTAGGGAGAAATGGAAATGGACCAGCCATATACTGTATGTTTATGTTCCAAAATTCATATCGTTTATGGTCTTCACACGCGTTACAGTATGCTCCTATTATTTTTATGCTCAGCTACTAAGATTTCCCTTCAGTGGTAAAATTCCATATAAATATTCAATACTAAAACGGGCACAGTAAAGACATTTAAATCTTTCTACGACCGACCAACAGACCACAAGTGCCGCTGTCGGTCTACCAATCACGTACGAATATGGTAAAAACAAACAAAAAATATATAACTGTGTTTTATAGCTACTTTACAAGTCAAATAATAACCATTTAAAAAATTGATAAAATTTCAAAAAAAATTAATAGCTACTTTTTAAGTTTCATTTGTGTTTTATGTCATATCACTTAGAGAAAACATGTTTTATGTGTAATTTTTGACAAAAACATATGTAATAATAAATACATGACATTCATTGCCAATGAGAGATATCGGCAAAGTGCCTAGTGTAATTTCTGGTCTGACATAAATGTAAAAGTCTACTGTTCATGACTTTGCAAAACCACATAGATTTCCATTTCTGAACCGGATGCAGTGAGTTATAAATCCTTCAAAACTGTCTCATCTAATTTTTACTTGTGCATCTCCTTCTCCTTCATTGCATACCTAATGTGGAAACAGACGTGATTTATTTGAAAGCAGTCTTACGTAACCAGCATCTCCTTCATAGTAGCCATATATGTTGCCTTGCAAAAGTATACAAGCTTGCAGTCATGACACTTTGAAATGACAAATATTTACAATCATGAAAGGTCATGATTGTGTAAATATTCAAACCCTTTGTTGTGGTAAACCTAAATTAATTAAGGTGCACAAAATTGTCTTAACATATGCCTCACAATTAGTTGTGTGGCCACTATCCTTTTGTGATAATACTGTTTCACATACCAATCTCTGTAAGGTCACATAGTCAGGTAGTAAATTCCTAGTAAAGCTCTAATGTAACAATGAAGAAAGACCAATATTTTAAAACTTCCAAAACTATTATGTTCTGAAAGATTTCAAGCTTTCATGGATAAAGTTGTAGAAAGGGACTAATAATAAGAATGGTAAGAAGAAACAAAATGTTTCTGTCAGAATAGTGAAGTCAATCATTAAAACATGGAGGGCTCCCAGTCACTGCCTATATCAAGCTGTCTTCCCAAACATAGTGGTGAGGCAAGGAGAAGTTTGGTTAGAGATGACACTGAGTGGCCAATGAAGAATTCAACAACAGCAAAATGCAGTAAGGCCTAAATAATCCCTTTCTAAAATTCAATTTTCTTGCACTCCCATCCCCACTGCACTCTCACACAAAAGAGAATGATTGTGACTGTAGTGATTCATAGCCGTTCAGGGACGCCAAATATGTAACGTTGCCATAGCCAAAATGTAATGTAGTGGCTCTCTGAAGGCACCAGCTCTGTAGGGTTTGGGCATTTACTGAGACAATTATTAATTGTAGCAGTAAATCACAAAGTTGATTCTTTTGATGGCTTTAGAGTCCAACCATGCGACATAACTCAAACAACGCGCACACACAGGTACTAATACACGAGGATACATTTATTAATACATAGAATATGCCTATAAACCTAACAGATCTTATCGAGAGGGTTATCAGAATACAAAAGGTATATTCGATCAGTTACAAAGAGTTACATATTTCAAGAGGACATACGTTCAGTATATCATTCATTAAGACCGTTTCGTAAAGTGAACTTGGTTACAACTTCTACATTAGATACTCAAACAAGTACATAACACTTAGGAATTAAATTGATATCAACTGGTTTGGATAACAATTGAATTCTCGAGCTGTAATGCATTGAAGTTGAATACTCATCCAATCTCTGGGGATTCAGATCTCCTGCGGGCACAAAGAAACAGTTGCAGGCTGTTGCTGTCCAATCCGCGCTCTCTGGCTCGGTGCCAGGCTGTGCTGTGCGGCTTGCGACGGTGCGCTGCTGATGCTCACTGACCGGCTAGTTAGTGTTGGCTTTAACTAGCAAAGTTTGTGCACAGGAGAAAAGATGACTGTGGGTCCCAGCAAGTCAGGAAGAGGACCGGTTCGTTCCTAATGAAGAGCTAGTTCTGAATAGTGATTCAGCTGTCCACAGTTCCGACCTGTTCACGAGGCCTGCTGCTGGTTACTCTCTGGCAACCTCCACTCTAGACTCTTAGAACAAAGGAAAGTTCTGGCACTCGGACACACTGGCCGTTCCGTGGTTGTCCGGGCTGAGTCTCAGGATGGTCAGGAGGCGCGCTGCGAGGATGTCCTGCCCTTGGGAGCCTTCTGCTCCTGGGCCGTCCTGCCCTGGAATTCTCCTTTGAATTCCCTTTAGAACAGTCCACAGAATCCTCTCCAGAATCCCTTCTGAATCTTGTTGAATCTCTGTGTTGCCTGTTTTTACCTGAAGGAACTTCAGCTCATTGATTGGCTGAAAGTTCCATGGGCATCAGAGTCCCACGTGGGTTACTCGGCCCTACCAGTCCCTGATTGGTTGATCAAGGTGAGATATGAGTCACTTAGTCCTGACACTTAGTAATGCAGTCCAGATGTCCAACTGGCACTCCCTAGACAGATAGGCGCCAATGGGTGACCATTGATCATGATAGCCAGGCTTAGCTAAGTGCATCCCCCTTTGGGAGCTGTCCTTATCAAAAGAAAACATCTTGCATGAATGGTTTCTCTGTGGCTGCACCACAGAGATGAACAGAGAAATGGGGCCTCATTTGGGAAGCTCAGAAACACTTAATTCTGCCTTATTAATAAGCCTCACCGCTACATGACAATTCACCTCACGTTCTGCACCTTCACTAAATGCAGAGTTCTGCTGTAAAGGCTTTGAAAAATGTGCTGTATCACATACAGTAATTTTTGGTAGTCACCTGTATTACAAGAACTTCCAGTTGACTGGATGATTGACTCATGAAAGTCACGATTGAGTATTAATGCATCAGCCATTCAAGGGTGCAAAAGATTTTATAATCTGGGGATCAGAAGGATGAAGAATCATCAGTATCTCTCTTACATGTTTTTCTTCCAAACCTTTTATGACAATGCTCTTGCAAAAGTCAGATCTAGTAATCCACAAATTATATAGCTTTCCCAGTAAAAACAAAACATATTGGACCTGCTTTCACATCTAGACAGGTTATAATTTAATGTATACAAATAATATAACAGAGGTGATGTTTAACTTGAAGATGAAGATATAAATATTTTATATATTTACTGTCCATCTACAATGGCTTGCAAATGCATTTACCCCTTTTCAATTATATCCAATGGTGTTGAATTAAACATGATGTATATACATTTTAAAGTGAATTCTTGTAAACAAAACTTGAACACAAACTGAACATCAGATATGGAGAGAGGATGTGAAAGACGAATTCAGGCAAGTATTTCTGTTTAACTTGAAACTAAGTAATTTACAGGAATTTACTGGTAATTTACAGGAAATTTTAATTAAATCTTAAATAAATAGGAAAGCACTGCTCTATTTTAAAGTGATGAAACAATGATCCAGTCCCAAGGAATATGAAGTATTTGACAGACCATGAGTCCGTAACTGTAGCTGACATTCTTCAAATAAATTATTAAACTATTCATGTTATTCATCTTAGAAGTATACTTCTCTTTACTTTGATAAAAGAAAGAAGCATTCAGTTAGAAACTGCTTTGGCAGACCAGTCTTGAATCTTTAGAACCAATCTTTAGAATCAATTAAATCAATTAAGATACCAGAAATTATGTTTTATACTGAAAAACTGAAACTAAAATATATCTGAACTCTGGTTTCCTGAAAATAAGGGATACTTCACACTGCTGAATACAGAGTGTAAATAACCTTGGTTTAAAATATAAATGCCTCATTTTTAGAGGTACAAAACATTAAAGGTGACTTATCTAATCCTTTTGTAGGATGGTTACTGGAAATCATGCCACAGCTTAGATTTTATATGTACAGCAGTAAAATAATCTTGGACAAAGCAATTATATGATTAGGCTTAGTATGCTTTAAACAGACTCTAGAACAGGTGCTCTTTAGAGAATACCCAAATAATATGACTAACATACTCCAATCTGAATTTAAATGATAGCAAACCAGTGATATTTATCAAAAAAGATTTGAACTAATTGAACACCAAAATAATAATACAAATACAGATGCAACCATTCAAAGTGCATGGTTCAAACCCGTACTGCACGCAACTACATACGTCATACCGCGGTACGTGATTGGCTGGCCAAAATAACTGTCAGGGGCACTCATGATGCATTGGTCAATAGTGAAAAGATTTAATCATTTAATCTTTTTACTGTGCACATTTTAATCTGCTTAGTATTGAATACTTATATGGAATTTTACCACTAAATGGAATTTTTAGTAGCTGAACATAAAAAGAAGAGGAGCATAACACATCTGATGATCATAAATGATATTAAGTTAAGAACATAAACATATCATGTAAACTGTATATGGCTGGTATTGGTAGTTTAAAAAAATACACACCAGTATTCCACTTTCTCCCTAAACATTTTGTGCATCAAAGCCTTACATGTGGTTATTTTGGAAACATTTTTACATCCTCCTTCTCACCATATTACTGTACCTTTATATACTTAGTGAAAAGTGATCGTTTTAACCTTTTCTGCGAATATGCTCGTTATCGGAGTAAACAACGCATACTTTTAGAATTTGATTAATAGGGAATATAATATTGAATCGCGTATAATAATAATTGCTTACACTTATATAGCGCTTTTCTGTACACTCCACTCAAAGCGCTTTCCAGGTAATGGGGACTCCCCTCCACCACCAAATGTACAGCATCCACCTGGATGATGCGACGACAGACATAGCACGCCAGAACGCTCACCACACATCAGCTATCAGTGAGGAGAAGAACAGAGTAATGAAGCCAATTCAAAGAGGGGGATTATTAGGAGGCCATATAAGATATATTATATATTTTCTTATATAAGATATAATGATGTGTTCTTGCTTAGACATTGTACGACTTTAAAAGCTATAAAAACGTTTTGATAGTTAATAACCACTTTTTATGCGCGAAACACGGGTGATTTTTCTTCTAATTAATAGAATTTGAGGTGTGAGTTCATAAAGCCTGAATTACATACTATGCCTACGTCTGCGAAACACCTGATCAACTACTCTTAAGATTTCAGTGTTTTGTGTATATTCTAATCGCAGTGGGGGCAGGGTGTGTGGGGACAGGTTTGGTTGAAATTGCATCTGGGATCTGTGTTCTTCACACCTGAAACATTTTCTCTGAAAGCGTTTTCTTCCCAGTTTAGCTGATCTTTTCCTGCCTACGCATGCTTAACATTTTTATCATCAACAAATTGTAAATACGTTTACATTAGCGTTATTAATTTTTCACTTGAGTGTATGGAGGAGTGTCACCTGTCAATGAAAGCAGACCCCCCCCCTTCTTAGGCTGGGCAAACAATTTAAATTTTTTTTTTAACAATAAAAAATTAGATATAATAATATAAACATTTACTGCAATACATTTACTTTGGTGGGTTGCCGCATCAGCCTGCAATGTTTTGGCTCAGAATCCTTCTTCAGGTGTGAGGGTCTTCAGCTCAAAATTAAATGCTTGGAGTTTTTAATGTAGAGCGCTCTGAACGAGTTAAACTTTAGTGCAGGAAACATGTCTTTCCCAGAAGCTATACTGATTCTTATGGAAATCCATTTCCTCTAGGGAGTAAAGAAAAAAACACGCTATGGTATTCTCTCCGATGCAGTGCAGTAAAAAAAATATCTCTGATGCTGTTCCTAAGTTAATATCGTTTATGACCATCAGACGCTTTATGCTCCTTTTCTTTTTTCCAGTGGATTGAACAGGACTGGGGAAAAGTTAGTTTGAAGCTCGAAAATGATATTGGCACGCCTGTAGTTTTTTTTAACGAAACCTCCTAGAGTTACGAAAACACTTGGTGTGTGTACAAAGTACATTGTGACTGTTTTCACAGACTTCACTATGTTGTTTTTAAGCCATTTTTTTTACCATGCTCGAATATTCTTTTGTTCATATCTTAGGAATGGAAACACAGAACGCTTTCAAACCAAATTCATTTTAAAGACCACGACTTATGAAAATGTTCACAGCTTGCACATAAAACTATCAGTGAGCTAATTCTCTTTTTTTAAACCTCCGGTTTTTCATCGATGCGTAATTACGCACTAACTAGAAGCCGGGGAGACCGCTGTGTACAAATGTTCACAACGTGAGAAATATTGCTCAATACGGCTTTGTGCTGAAAACCTGTATATCACCATAGGAAGCATAACAGTGTAGCCTCCAATTACCCAGACTTTATTAAGCACAGGAATAAAGCTTCGTTTGATTTCTGAAACCCTTTCTTTATGTCCCTTTCATTCAGGTAAGGGTCAACTATATACACAGTTGGAGGGGGAGGGAGAGAGATACGAAAACCGTGCAGCGCCAGGTGAATGCACAATATTAATGTAGGGCTTTTGGGCTCAAGTGGATTTGCACCCTACACCCTGTGGTACAGTTGTGTACATACAGTACGAACATGTTTTGATATTTAGAAATATAAAAAAGTCAATAGAGTGTCCATAATTTTGCTATTGCTATTTTTCAAAGAAATGTTTGTTAAAAGAAAACTCATGGCAATAGCTGGACTTGAACACCCAACCTCTCGCTTATAAGTCAGTCACTTAAACCATCAAGCCACTGATGCAGTCACATGACAGCTAGTGGAACAGCCGTACACATATACTACTGTTTGTGTTACAGTGCATGAATATAATTGTATTGTTATTCATTTCTTTAGATACGCGATTCCATATTATATTCCCTATTAATCAAATTCTAAAAGTATGCTTTGTTTACTCCGATAATGAACATATTTAAAATGGTAAAAACGATCACTTTTCACAAAGTATATAAAGGTACAGTAATATGGTGAGAAGGAACACGTAAAAACGTTTCCGAAATAAAAACATGTAAGACTTTGATGCTTAAAATGTTTAGGGAGAAATGGCATACTGGTGTGTATTTTTTTCTTTAAACTACCAATACCAGCAATATACAGTTTACATAATAATTTTATGTTCCTAAATTATTATCGTTTATGAGCATGTGAAAGGCATGGTGAATCGGAGTTGTTTAAAACTTACTTTGTATGATTGGAAACGAATACGTGATTAACAAAAAGCTGTGGTGTTACTCTTTGTCAATGAAAAAATAGTCTATTTGTTTACAAAGATGGTTACAAAGAATGTGGACCAGGGTAATTGTCACAATAAAGTGTATGAACCGGTGGTAAAGAACGAACCCTATGGGGAGCTAACAGGAATCAAGTCAGACTTCCAAAGGACGTAGGACGAGGTTCGAGTTCAGGGTAGCCAGGCTAGGTCGGTAATCCGGTCAAAGGCAGTGAGGTATCCAAATCCAAAAGACATGAGACAAAGACGTAGTCAAGGTTGGAGGCAGAGTAGGGTCAGGAATCCAAAGATCGAGGCAGCGAGGTATCCAAATCCAAATAACGGGAGTCAGAGACAGAAACATGGTCAGAAGCAAGCAGGGTCGGTATCCAGTAAACAGAGACCAAATAAAGCGCACAAGAGAAAGTAGAACGCTATCTCAACAGTAAACGGAGTGAAGGGGTATATATGAGAGAGCGGGGAGTGATGGACTAATTGCTAAAAGCGGCACAGGTGTGCACGCCGGGAGGTGCACGCGGGAGTATGATTCGTGACAGTAATACTTTGAGTTTACAGCTTGTCCAGGGTCATTCATTATTAATACTATTAGTAATATCTTCGGTAAAGACTTTGATGCATAAAATATTTCTGCATAATTAAAATATTTATGATAAAGGTAGGTTGTGTACTTTTGCCCAACTGAGCAATCTTGCGTTCAAAATTTTGAAAAATTAAAAAGCTCAAATGCTGTACATGAGAGGTTAAGCTTTATGGGCTCCTCCTGGCGATTTTACAAGGTGATTCCGGATACTTTCCGGCATGACATCAAATGACGCGATACACCACGTAATACTACGTTTTGATGCGACACGCCCACCGCGAAATACCCCACCCGTTTTGAATGGCTGCGTCTGTATCTCTTATGTGTCCTCTGTAGGCATTAAGATTGTAATGCTTAGTAGCAGTCTGGGGGTTTCTGGGTGACCAGAATGTTAGGTTTATGAAACACCTTGTTTTTAAGTATTGTACGTAGAGTAATTTGTGTTTTGTTGTGTGCCATGTGGTTTGTGTCTTGTAATTGTAATACATTTTTTTTAACCAAGTGTGCCTGGATTATTACTCCTCTCAACAAAGCTGTGCCAGAGAACAAAGAATTCATGTGCCTCTAATTATACCAGCCACTTGGGTATATTGCTAGAAAATATTTACAAGTTGGGGGTTATGAATAATTATTTTACTTATTGACTAAACTGCTCAGTTAAATCCTGATCTTCACCATTTTCATAAGCTCCCATTTGTAACAATATAATATTTAAAGATTATGTTTTATGGTTGCAAGCTTGTAGATACAAACAAGGTCTCTCTTCAAACATAGTAGGGCTGTTATTAGATGCGCTGAATTGGTAAATAGAATTTACGAATGTGAGGACTTCAGGTTAGAATGCGGACAAGAAAGGCAGCATAATACGGATCACCGCCCCGCAACTTTGTAATAAAGCCCTGAAAAAGTTTTTTTTTCTACATTACGTTTGAAAAAATAATAACTATGGCTGAAGGGGCTGTCAGGAGAAGCAGGAGAAAACTAACGACAGTGGAAAATGTCGAAATTACAACTTCGGACCATAGTCGAAGTAGCTCAAAGGACTCTGAACAAGATGGCGCAGACGTTCGTCTTATACGAACTTAAAGACTTCAGACGGGATAATAAAGAGCAGCTTACGGATATTAAACAGGAGCTGAGCAAGGTTAATAAGAGACTGGATAAAGCAGAGGGATGGATTGGAGAAGTGGAATGGAGGGTCTTAACAACAGAAACTGCGATAAAGAAACTCTTGCAACGACAAATTACTTTAGAAACTAAATTAACAGACCAGGAAGGAAGATTGCGCAGAGAAAACATTCAGATTTACGTATTCCCTGAAGAATCGGAGAGTCGCTGCATGGTCACCTTCCTTGAAAATCTGCTAAGGGGGAGTTTGATTTACCGAAGGACGTGGAACTGGGAATTGAAAGGGCGCATAGAGCGTTAGCGCCGAGACCTTAAGGCTTGGATGCCAAACCGTGCTCCATTGTCGCCAAGTTTTTAAGCTACAAGATGAAAAAGGAAGTGTTGCGTAAAGCTTGGCAAAAGAAAGAACTCTTCCCCAATAACAAACGATTTTATGTGGATCATGATTACCCCCCGACAGTACTAAAAAACGTATGGAATATTCTGAAGTAAAAAAGGTGCTGAAATCGCAGAAAATACAATTTCAGACTCCATTTCCAGCGAGGTTGCGGGTGTTATACGAAGACGGCACCTGCCTATACCATTGGGCAGCAGAAGCCACAAAGGACATGGCAAAACGGGGTCTTAAAGTACAAGTTATACAGCCAGCGCCTACACTGGAAGAAGAAATCGAGCGACTGTTTACTTGGCAGAAGGCTGGAAGATGGGGTGGTCCTGGGAAAGACCAGTCCTCAAAACAGCAATATCAGGAGAAATTACAGAGTTTCAGAAGAAGACCCCCCTTGCAAGATTGAAGAAAATTGATACAGTGAGTTGTTATAAGTTGGTCGTGATTTAATAGTTAAGGTTTTTTTAAAAAAAATAAGTTTCCTTCAATGTTTGATGAAAATTTGTAAATGTCGGGACAGATACTTGGTGATTACGACCAGAGTGACTTTTTATTTTTCTGGTTACACTCCTTTTTCTTTTTCTCTTTATAATATAAGTTTAGATTTGCCACCGCATCGCCTGCTTAAGGGCCCTCCTCCAGAGAAGAAGGAGGATTTCCCTAACGGACTTTCCCCCCTTTTTTTTGTTTAAGAAAAAAAGGAGAGAAGCCCACATAGGGTTTGTTTGAAAAGAACCCCACAGTTGGAAGAAAGTACTGTGAAAGAGACAGAGATGGATACAGACCTTAAAATAGTTACATTTAATGTTAATGGAGTACTTAACCCTATTAAGAGAAGTAAGATTTTGTCTAAAATGAAGAAGGAAGGTGGCTCATATTGCTTTTTTACAAGAAATACATTTGAGTGCATTGGAACATGAGAAATTAAGGAGAATGGGTTTCTAAGAAATCTATTTTTCCTCATATAAATCTGGCTATAGGAGAGGAGTGGCTATACTGATATCTCAAAAGGTTAAATTTGAGTTGCTTACAGAAGTTAAAGATAAGGAGGGGAGACATGTATGAGTATTGGAAAAAATTGAAGGGGAATTACTAACATTACTTAATGTATATGCTCCACCTGGTAGTGATTTTAATTTTTATAAAAAAATGGTCTTTTTGATGGTTAATGTACAAGGGATACTGATTTGTGGAGGTGATTGGAATGTGCGTCTTAACCCCAGGCTTGATTCTACAAATATATCTTCTCAGAGAGATAAGTCACTGTTGAAGAAAGATGTGAAGACGGGGGTTTGAATTTAATCCTTTCTGTATGAGGTTTAGACTTCTAAGTCACAAGCTGGGGTTTATGGCAGGAAAGGGGGTTAACTGATAAGGATTGCAGATGCAAGCTAGGAACCCCCCTGGGTGTAATCTTAAACTGACCATTTGGCCAGGACCTCGTAAACTGGCCAAATACCATGAACCCCCCTCTTTACCATCAGACCGAGTGACGTCAGAAACGGAGAAGAAGATACTATATAACCCAAAAGTTTGTACCAGTACGGGGAACAATACTTCGGTTTTGTTGTTTCTTGCGGGAAACAAGACTTCGGCTTTATTGTTCCTTGCATGCAATAAACTCATCTGTTTTACTTCATCTCGGGATCAAGAACCTTATTCTTTCTGTTACAACAAATTTGGCGTAGTCGGCAGATGCTCCAGAAGGCGCAGAACTTCCCATCGGCAGGAGAGACGGTCAGCGCTCACATTACTAAGAGGTAAGGACTCCTCTTTTATTTAAAAGTCCCGACTCTCTCTGACCGATTGGGAAGTCTCTGCTCCCGAGTCGCCCGAGATGACAGAGTAAACGTGAGTTCCTGAATTCCTCTGACCCGGGGAAGACACCGGTGTATGTAATGGGTGGTTTGCTGTAAGCTGTAAGCCCAGAATTTGGTCTGGCAGGGTGTCCGCGGTATTGTGTACAGGCGTTCGAAGCTGGTGTATGCCTTAATTGCGCGTGGAGTTTTTGAACGGGTTTTGGACCTTTACCGTTGTAGCGGTGAGGCTTATTAATAAGGCAGAATTAAGTGTTTCTGAGCTTCCCAAATGAGCCCCCATTTCTCTGTTCATCTCTGTGGTGCAGCCACAGAGAAACCATTCATGCAAGATGTTTTCTTTTGATAAGGACAGCTCCCAAAGGGGGATGCACTTAGCTAAGCCTGGCTATCATGATCAATGGTCATCCATTGGCGCCTATCTGTCTAGGGAGTGCCAGTTGGACATCTGGACTGCATTACTAAGTGTCAGGAGTAAGTGACTCATATCTCGCCTTGATCAACCAATCAGGGACTGGTAGGGCCGAGTAACCCACGTGGGACTCTGATGCCCATGGAACTTTCAGCCAATCAATGAGCTGAAGTTCCTCCAGGTAAAAACAGGCAGCACAGAGAGCCTGAGAGATTCAGATTCAGATTCAGATTCAACAAGATTCGGATTCAGATTCAGATTCAACAATTCTAAAGGGAATTCAAAGGAGAATCCCAAGGGCAGGACATTCTCGCAGCGTGCCTCCTGACCATCCTGAGACTCAGCCCGGACAACCACGGAACGGCCAGTGTGTCCGAGTGCCAGAACTTCCCTTTGTTCTAAGAGTCTAGAGTGGAGGTTACCAGAGAGTAACCAGCAGCAGGCCTCGTAAACAGGTCGGAACAGTGGACAGCTGAATCACTATTCAGAACTAGCTCTTCATCAGTAACGAACCGGTCCTCTTCCTGACTTGCTGGGACCCACAGTCATCTTTTCTCCTGTGCACAAACTTTGCTAGTTAAAGCCAACAATGAGCAACAGCAGCGCACAGCACAGCCTGGCACGGAGCCAGAGAGCGCGGATTGGACAGCAACAGCCTGCAACTGTTTCTTTGTGCCCGCAGGAGATCTGAATCCCCAGAGATTGGATGAGTATTTAACTTCAATGCATTACAGCTCGAGAATTCAATTGTTATCCCAACCAGTTGATATCAATTTAATTCCTAAGAGTTATGTACTTGTTTTGAGTATCTAATGTAGAAGTTGTAACCAAGTTCACTTTACGAAACGGTCTAAATGAATGATATACTGAACGTATGTCCTCTTGATATATGTAACACTTCGTAACTGATTGAATATATATCTTTTGTATTCTGATAACCCTCTCGATAAGATCTGTTAGTTTAAGGCATATTCTATGTATTAATAAATGTATCCTCGTGTATTAGTACCTGTGTGTGTGCGTTGTTTGAGTTATGTCGCATGGTTGGACTCTAAAGCCATCAAAAGAATCAACTTTTTGATTTACTGCTACAATTAATAATTGTCTCAGTAAATGCCCAAACCCTACAGAACTTGTGCCTTCAGAGAGCCACTATGATTACATATTTGGCGTCCCTGAAACGGCTATGAATCACTACACCGTGAAGTTCAGGACTGGTGTGGGCCTTAAATGCGCCCTGAGTTCTGAAGTTCAGGACTGGTTTGGGCCTTAATTGCGCCCGGAGTTCTGTACTCTCACTCGAAGTGGGAAAGGACTTGATGTAGCAGGGGCTGGCGCCGTTGATGACAGCGCTACTCTAACTCCGTCTTGCACCCCGCCGAGGGGGTCCGTTCTCGCACCTACCTTCCCTGAACCCCCAATACGATCAAATCCAAAACCGGAGGATATTGACCGGTGGGCTAGAGAAGTACCGCACCCAAAATAAGGGATGCAGCGAACCTGGAGTGCGCTTCAGGAATTAAAAGATACTTATGGTATCTCCCCCCTGACTGCCGCTATGATCCTCAGAAGGACAGGGGAAAAGCGTGTCGGAGAACAATTGTGTGAGGATAACGGCAGGGGAGGGCGATGGCTTAAACAAAATTATCCACCAAAGACAGATTGGAAAAAGATATCTGCGTGTCAGCAAAAAGAAAGCGAGGATGTGGCTGACTTCACTGACCGCTTCATCACACTCTGGCTGGAATGCTCAGGACTAAGTGACGAAGATGATGTGAATAGCGACGCCTCTGCTGTGATTAAACAAATTTATTTGAGCGGTCTTAAGCCTGATATAGCCAAAGCCCTTCAGTTAAAAGAGCCCGAAATAGGGCAAGATACGAACAAACAGTTTGAGGAAATAGTTAAAATGGTACGGCAAATCGAAAGAAATATGTATGCTAAGGTGCGGGCAATACAAACAGGGTGGACACCCCCCATACTGAAGGGTGGAGCTGGCCCTGACACCCGACTAAGTCCAAAAGGCAAAATTACAAATCGGTGCCATTATTGTAAAAATTTCGGACATTGGCAAAAGAATTGCAAAAAGCTATTAGCCAGTGAAGGCAGGATTGGAAGATACCGCGATCCCCCTTTCAATCCCTCGAATCGAGAGGGGCAAAAAAGCCTGTTGTCACAATTACAGGATTTGAGCGAAGCAGACAAACACGCTGTCAGGGATCTTTTAAACTAGGACTCCCCCTAGTGGGCTCCCTACGCCTATCTCAGGAGCTGAGTGAAAAAGAACTCAAATTACAATGCACGATTTATGGGACACTGGGGCTCAATTATCTTGTTTATCTGAACAGTCAGCCAAACGGTGTGGTGTCATGTTCACAGGGAGGGAGCTGGAGGCCAGTGGTGTAGGGGGCAATCGAATAACACTCAGAGAAACTCAAAAACTCAAGATTAGACTAGGAGATGGGGAGGTAACATTTAACGCTGTCATGTGGGTAGGATGGGATGCTCTGAAATACCTACAAGGGGTTACATTAATCGTACATGAGGAGAGGGTGGAGGTAAACATCTGGTCCCTCCAAAAAGACAAACTAAAAGGGCATTCAATTTGGACTATGGATAAGGACGAATGCGGGCTTCTGGATATGGAACCCGCCACATTTACTGGGAAATCCTCGCCATACACAAAGCCATATAAAATCAACAAAGAGGCGGAGGAAGGGGTTCGACCAGTAATACAAAAACTATTGGCTCAAGGCATTGTACGAAAAACACATAGTACAAGCAACAGCCCAATATGGCCTGTAAAGAAAGCCAGCAGAGCATGGCGATTCATGGTTGATTACTTAAAAGCTAATCAACACATCAACCGTCTCACCCCCTTGGTAGCAGACCCCTCTGCTATTTTTCAACTACTGACCCCTGAGCACCAGGTGTTTTCAGTAATTGACATGGCTAATGGGTTCTGGTCTGTTCCTCTACACCCAGAGGTACAAGATTGGTTCGCTTTTGTTGTAGATGGAGAACAATATACTTGGACCAGGTTACCACAGGGGTTTCATAACAGCCCCACCGTGTATCACATGGCACTTCGGAGGCATCTCCGGCAGTTGCCTCCAGTGTCCTCCGTCGTTATCCAATATGTGGATGATATTTTAATCGCGTCTCCTGACGAGGAAACCCACAAGAAGGACCTCCAAATTATTCTCCACCATTTGGTTAAAAAAAGACACAAGGCTAGTTATAGCAAAGCACAGTTATGCCTAGACACCGTAATTTACTTGGGACAGAAGATTAGTCAGGGAAAAAGGGAATTGACAGAAGATCGGGCCCAGGCAATCCGAACACACCCTAGTCCCAATACGGTGAGAGAGCTCCGATCATTTCTGGGTCTGTGCAATTTCAATAGAAATTGGGTTGATGCTTTTTCTGAAAGGGCCAAACCACTTACAGACCTATTAAAGGGGGGAGGGAGGTCCCTTGATCCTATTGCTTGGAGTCCTGAAGCTGAACACGCTTTTAATGATTTAAAACAAGCTCTGTTACAGGCTCCTGCATTGGGGTTTCCTCAGACAGATCAACCATTCTACCTCTACGTAAATGAAAAAAAATGGATTTTGGACAGCTGTACTAACACAGGAACATAGGAAGGTACCGCCTGGTAGGGTATTACTCTGAATCCTTGGACGAGGTAGCCAGGGGCTGGGGACCATGTCTACGAGCCGTTCAGGCCATCTGTCTAGCAGTACAGGCAGTCAATAACATAGTGCTAGATCAACAACTGATTGTTCGATGCCCACATGCGGTACACACCCTCATGTCCCTGAATCGGGTCAGTCAGGTTAATGCGATAGGATGGAGCAAGTGGCAGGTCTTGTTAGAGGCTCCAAATATTACCATTGAACATGAAGGAGCTCTAAATCCAGCCACATTGTTACCTGACCCATCAGAAGCCTATATGTTAGAACACAGCTGTGATGTTTGGGCAATGGGAGAAGATGAGGGCATCAAAATAGCCGAGCAACCACTAAGGAATGAAGACCTCACCCTCTTCACTGATGGAACTTCATTCATAAATTCTAGTGGGGAGAGGAAAGCGGGTTGGGCTGTGACTACAAAACATGATATCCAATGTGGGGGAAGATTTGAGGTACCCACGTCAGCACAGCGAGCTGAACTGAAAGCTTTGGTGGAAGCCTGTAAATTAACAAAAGGCAAGACCACCACAATATACACAGACTCCCGATACGCATTTGGAGTATGCCTTGACTTTGGAAGGTTATGGAGTAATAGGGATTTTTTAACCTCTGCTGGCACTCCGGTAAAGAACGCGGATCTGGTGTCTGAGCTGCTTGCGGCTCTCCAACTCCCAAAGCAGGTAGCTGTAGTCAAATGTAAGGTCCACAGCAGAGAGGACACTCCCGAAGCCAGGGGCAATAAACTGGCAGACTGGAAAGCACGTCAAGCTGCCCTGGGGCAATGGGAGGAGTGGTCTATAGAAAAACCTCTTCAGATTATGTCAGTTTGCACAGTGAACATACAGGCACTCCGTACGGAACAGCTCAGCGAGCTCCAGGCCCAGGCCCCAAGGACTGAGAAATGGACCTGGATGGAACGCAATGTGGGGCTGCAGAAGGATGGGACCTGGAGGTGCCAGCGAACAGGCAGACCCGCCTGCCCCAAGCAACTAATGCCCTACCTGGCACAGCAAATATACTCCACAGCACACCCAGGTGTTAGCCAAATGACTCGACGCTTTGCTCACAGCTGGGTGGGCACAGGCTTCACACCCTTCGCAGCTGATGTGGTACAACGCTGTGGAGAGTGCCAAAAAGCCTCTGGAGCACCGCCGGTTCGGGCTCCTAATCTTCGACGTCCTGCACCCGAGGGGCCCTTTAGACACTGGCAAATAGACTATTGTTCACTGCCACCTTGTAAAGAGAAAACAGGCCTCCTGGTGATGGTGGACCAGTTTTCTAGATGGGTGGAGGCTGTCCCTGTCAAACGAGAGACTGCGCAGACAACTGCCAAATATCTTGTGACAGAAGTAATTCCCCGATGGGGACTCCCGTGTGGCATAGACTCAGACCAGGGCACACATTTTACTGGAAAAGTGTGTCAGGTGGTGGCAGACCTACTGGGGATCAAATGGGACCTGCATTGCCCTCATCACCCGCAGTCCTCCGGCATGGTGGAATGGGTGAACCGAACTTTGAGAGCTAAATTGACAAAGTACCACCTGGGAGGGATCCCCTGGGTGGATGCATTGCCCGCCGTACTGTGCAGCATCCGGGCTGGGACAAATCGAATGAGTATACTAACTGATTCTCTGTTACAGTATTGCAAGTTGCTGACAGAGGCCACCCAAGGAGCCCGCGAGCAGGTCCTGGAAGCGTGGGGACCACCACCTGAAGGAGGACACGACCTCATCCCAGTAGAGTGGGTGTGGATCAGGAAATTTCCCTCAGAGGTTCTCCAGCCCAGGTGGGACGGACCCTACCAGATCCTGTTGACAACCGAGTCTGCGGTTCGAGTGGAAGGAAAAGATCGCTGGATCCACGCGTCACACTGCCGACGAGCCTCATCCCCAGTTGCAGACTCAGAATGAAATCATTTCTGTTAATAACGTTAATGGTTGCTGTAGGACTATGTTCCACAGGGATTAATGAACATCACTCCCACAAAGGAGAACATGGAATTAATTCCTTTTTAGGCCTCTCCTATCTGACAGCCAAGAAAACCAACCAAAGTGCCTGCTGGGTGTGTGCCGCATTACCCAAATATGTACGGGGAGGACTTCCTATGGGGGCCATTCCTTGGCGTCTCGAGGAAGTCATAGGCATGATCATTTGGAGAGATAATATAGGAGATTTTAATATGACAAACTATGGGGGTTGCCATAACACGACTTTAACCTGCACAACATTACAATATCTACAGGAGCGAGGCTTAGAGCCCACGAGTTTCACAGGCTCTTACGCTCCTAAATATAACAGAAGCCATACACCACCATACCTGACTCTAAATAAGGAACGTGAGGGAAACATATGTTTTCAGCACACTAATGGTTTGCACTTGGTTGGATGGAGTCGTTGCAACCTTACCATCGCTGCAGATATATCCACCTCTACCTTCCAAATTCCAGGATGGGATTGGCACACCCCACAATTCGGTATAAGCTTCTTATTTTCAGAGGCATGGGGAGCGCCAAACGGAACATACTTCATTTGTGGAAAACGAGCCTACCCATGGTTGCCAGCCCAGTGGTCTGGCTCATGTTATTTAGGATATGTGGTTCCTCATATCCGTGTTCAAACCCACAGCCCCTTCGGACTGAAGAAAGATGTGAAGACGGGGGTTTGAATTTAATCCTTTCTGTAGGGGGTTTAGACTTCTAAGTCACAAGCTGGGGTTTATGGCAGGAAAGGGGGTTAACTGATAAGGAGTGCAGATGCAAGCTAGGAACCCCCCTGGGTGTAATCTTAAACTGACCATTTGTCCAGAACATCGTAAACTGGCCAAATACCATGAACCCCCCTCTTTACCATCAGACCGTGTGACGTCAGAAACGGAGAAGAAGACACTATATAACCCAAAAGTTTGTAACAGTACGGGGAACAATACTTCGGTTTTGTTGTTTCTTGCGGGAAACAAGACTTCGGCTTTATTGTTCCTTGCATGCAATAAACTCATCTGTTTTACTTCATCTCGGGATCAAGAACCTTATTTCTTCTGTTACAACAAATTTGGCGTATTCGGCGGGATGCTCCAGAAGGCGCAGAACTTCCCATCGGCAGGAGAGACGGTCAGCGCTCACATTACTAAGAGGTAAGGACTCCTCTTTTAAAAAAAAAGTCCCGACTCTCTCTGACCGATTGGGAAGTCTCTGCTCCCTGCGAGAATCGCCCGAGATGACAGAGTAAACGTGAGTTCCTGAATTCCTCTGGCCCGGGGAAGACACCGGTGTATGTAATGGGTGGTTTGCTGTAAGCCCAGAATTTGGTCTGGCAGGGGGTCCGCGGTATTGTGTACAGGCGTTCGAAGCTGGTGTATGCCTTAATTGCGCGTGGAGTTTTTGAACGGGTTATGGACCCTTACCGCGAAGTTCAGGACTGGTGTGGGACTTAATTGCGCCCGGAGTTCTGAAGGTCAGAACTGGTTTGGGCCTTAATTGTAGAACAGATATAACAGGAGTAGAAGAGATATATATATATGTATGTATGTTTTTGGTGTTTTCCTTGTTTGTGAAATACATATACACACGCACGACACTAACATAAACACACCTCATAATAAAAGAGCAAAGCATTAAGTAGCAGGATTTAAAGGACGTTGAGACCCGAGAATCGCCCTGATTGAGCTCAGTGCGTAAATCCACCCCGGGGTAAAAGCAGCGATGCTGGCGTTCTGGGGATGGTGAATTACTGATCAAGAAAGGGGGTTTTCGAGGTCTTGTTTCTTACCTGTGAACAGTGTGGTGTAATTCCTCTAAAGTCTCTGAGAGGCATTTAGATCTGGAGGTAACAGATGCCCTTGGCTGAATGAGTGCAGGAATGCACAGGTTTTTCAAGTGAAAGCATCCCCCTACTGTATGAGCTGTTACCTCACACACGACAAAAGTAAAAGAGACCGAACATGTGTGCTAACTGATGGTTTGAGAAAGTGGTGGAAGGGTCCGTTTATATATCGGAAAAGTGTAAATTGACAGAAAAAAAAGGAGAAAAATATGCGAAAAGTTAAGTTTGTCAGAGGGAGTCTAGGCGAAGACGCCTGTAAAGAAAGCATATGATTATTGATTGGCAAAAGCACAAGCATGTAGCTCCCACCCTGGTGCATGGCCGGCACCAGTGGTGGCAGATACATGAGAAAAAAAAAAGAAATTGGGATGTGACTTAAAAGTGTGTTTACGGGGAAAACAAAAACCCGGAAGAAAAGATACTTTACTCGCTACGAAAGAGTATAAACAAAAGCGAAAAGAGGCAGTGCAGGAGAATCAGAAACTAAAAGAAGAATTAGTTCCTGGTCGCACTGCACTAGTTAATGTGTTATATCCCGCTCTCCTATAGGGGAACAGACAGGCAGGAAATGAAAATAATTGGGATCAATTCCCACAGTGACCATATGGAGACGGGGGGTCTGAGTGGGATGACACCTGGTACGAGTGTGATAGAGACGGAACAGGAATTCCCTTCTTAAACAGAGGGCGCCCGCAGACCTGTACTCTCACCCTAAGTGGGAGAGGGCCTGATGTAGCGGGGGCTGGCGCTGTTGATGACAGCGTCACTCTAAGTGTCTAGCACCCCGTCGAGGGGGTCCACACTCGCACCTACCTTCCCTGATTCCCCCATAAGATCAAATGCAAAACCGGAAGATATTGACCGGTGGGTTAAAGCACCACACCCGAAATTAGAAATGCAGCGAACCTGGAGTGCGCTTCAGGAATTAAAAGGATTAATGTAGAAGTAAAACAAGAATACAGCACATTGTAGTACGAAGAGAAAAATATATTCTCGATGTGTATGTGTGTTTTATGAATTTGTGTGCCGGCATGTAAGTGTGTAACTGTGAGTTTTGGTATACTAAATGACGGTGTGAGTGTGTTTAGCCAGCGGGACTGGCTAGAGACGTAACTAAAGAGACTTGACGAAAATCAACTTAAGGAGATTGGAAAATATAAGAGCATCTGAAACGTATAAGTACAGTACAGGTGGACGTAAAAGTAGTTAAATAGTTTTTGTATTTTTATACAATTAGTTGCAATAGTGGAAACAATTTGGTTTTATTCGAATGTCTCGAAACCAGACATGCTGAACGCTGTAGGTTTAGAATCGAGACTGGGGAGAATAACGTCTTGTGAGAAGATCTGTTTACCTGACGATTAGATCCTGTAAATCCCTTGTAGCCTCCCTAAGTCTGTCCCAGTCCAGTGGTTATAAAATGTATTGTTAATGGAGTGTTGGTTTCTCTGTTTCTCTGGGATACTGGAGCACTACTGTCATGCTTGTTTCACTCCTCTGTTCAACAGTGTGCTATAGATTAATGTATATGGGAAGACGGCAGGAGGCCACAGGAGTATTGGGACAGCAAGTTTTACTTGCCGAGTACCAGATTTTAATGGGTGGTTTTATCCCAGATCTATTGGGTTGGAATATTATGCATTACAAAGAATGACTATCCAGAACAGGGTATCACATGGCTTCAACTGACTGTGATCACTCAGTATGTTGATGGTATTCTGAGTGCTTCCCCTGACGAGGAAACCCACAAGTCTGAGTTGCTTCAGCTTTAGAGTGTCTAATAGAAGCAGTTATGATAAGGCCCTTTTGTGTCTAGCATTGTGAAATTTTAACAGGGCCTGGGTGCAATGTTTTTACAGGGTGAGCACAACTCTTAACAGATCTGCTTAAGGGGGGAGTGCAGTACAAGGACAAGATTGCCTTGGATCCCACAGCAAAAGCCGCCTGTAATAATTTGAAACAAGCTCTCTTACAGGTGCTGAGACTGGGGTTTCCTCAGATGGATCAACCATTCCTTTGTATTATTGCAAGTTGCTGACAGAGGCCACCCAAGGAGCCCGCGAGCAGGTCCTGGAGGCGTGGGGACCACCACCTGAAGGAGGGCACAACCTCATCCCAGGAGAGTGGGTGTGGATCAGGAAATTTCCTTCACAGGTTCTCCAGCCCAGGTGGGACGGACCCTACCAGATCCTGTTGACAACCGAGTCTGCGGTTCGATTGGAAGAAAAGATCGCTGGATCCACGCGTCACACTGCCGACGAGCCTCATCCCCATTTACAGACTCAGAATGAAATCATTTCTGTTAATAACGATAATTGTTGCTGTAGGACTATGTTCCGCAGGAATTAATGATCATCTCTCCCACAAAGGAGAACATGGAATTAATTCCTTTTTAGGCCTCTCCTATCTGACAGCTAAGAAAACCAACCAAAGTGCCTGCTGGGTGTGTGCCGCATTACCCAAATATGTACAGGGAGGACTTCCTATGGGAGCCATTCCTTGGCGTCTCGAGGAAGTCATAGGCATGATCATTTGGAGGGATAATTTAGGAGATTTTAATATGACAAACTATGGGGGTTGCCATAACACGACTTTAACCTGCACAACATTACAATATCTACAGGAGCGAGGCTTAGAGCCCACGAGTTTCACAGGCTCTTACGCTCCTAAATATAACAGAAGCCATACACCACCATACCTGACTCTAAATAAGGAACGTGAGGGAAACATATGTTTTCAGCACGCTAATGGTCTGCACTTGGTTGGATGGAGTCGTTGCAACCTTACCATCGCTGCAAATATATCCACCTCTACCTTCCAAATTCCAGGATGGGATCGGCACACCCCACAATTCGGTATAAGCTTCTTATTTTCAGAGGCATGGGGAGCGCCAAACAGAACATATTTCATTTGTGGAAAACGAGCCTACCCATGGTTGCCAGCCCAGTGGTCTGGCTCATGTTATTTAGGATATGTGGTTCCTCATATCCGTGTTCAAACCCACAGCCCCTTCGGACCTAACCACAGACCACAAAGAAAATTGGCTGATTGGGAATATTATTTAGGTATAATATTTCCACAAGCCGGCATGAACTTTCTGAGTCGAGAGTTAATTCAAATGGCCTCGACTTTAGAGGAATTAGCAAATTCTACCTCATCTAGTCTGAAGGCTGTTAATGATGAGATGGTAGCCCTCAGAACAGTGGCCATGCAGAACCGACTAGCTTTAGATTATGTACTGGCGGCCCAAGGAGGAACTTGTGCAGTAATTGGCACTGAATGCTGCACATATTCAGCTGAAGAGGCTGCACGGGGGTAAGGCCACAGGACCAGATAACATCTGTCCCAGAGTTCTGAGGGCCTGTGCTGATCAGCTGAGCGGAGTGCTCCAGCGACTGTTCAACCTGAGCCTGCGCTTGGAGAGAGTCCCGGTGCTCTGGAAGACATCATGCCTGGTCCCGGTACCAAAGAAAGGGCGCCCCTCTGTCCTCAACGACTACAGACCAGTTGCACTGACTTCTCACATCATGAAGACACTGGAGAGGCTGGTCTTATCCCACCTGAGACCCATGGTAAGCTCATCACTGGACACCCTACAGTTTGCCTACCAGCCCAGTGTTGGTGTGGAGGATGCGATCATCTACATGCTGCAAAGGGCCTACTCACACCTGGACAGGGCTGGCAACACTGTAAGGATCATGTTTTTCGACTTCTCCAGTGCCTTCAATACCATCCAGCCCTTACTTCTAAGGAGGAAGCTGGAGGAGATGCAAGTCGATGCCTCCATGACCTCGTGGATCACTGACTACCTGACGGGCAGACCACAGTCTGTGAGACTTCAGAACTGCGTGTCTGAACTGGTAGTGAGTAACACAGGGGCACCTCAAGGAACAGTTCTTTCTCCATTCCTCTTCACCCTCTATACTTCGGACTTTAAGTACAACTCAAAGTCATGCCACCTGCAAAAGTTCTCAGATGACTCTGCAATTGTGGGATGTATCAAGGGTGAGCAGGAGGAGGAGTACAGAGGACTGGTCAGCAGCTTTGTGGAGTGGTGTGGGGTGAAACACTTGGAACTGAATGTTACAAAGACAAAGGAACTGGTGGTAGATTTCAAGAGGAAAAAGGTCAAACCTACTCCTGTCTACATCCATGGGAGTGGCGTGGAGATGGTGGACTCGTACAAGTACCTGGGAGTGCACATCGATGATAGACTGGAATGGTCTAAGAACATCGAGGCCATCTATAAGAACGGACAGAGCCGACTTTACTTCTTGAGGAGGCTCAGGTCCTTCAATGTGTGTAATAAGATGCTACACATGTTTTATCAGTCGGTGGTAGCGAGTGCCATTTTCTACGCAGTGGTGTGCTGGGGCTCTGGGATTAGAGCAGTAGATTCCAAAAGGCTGAACAAGCTCATCAGGAGAGCGAGCTCTGTCATTGGGTCTGACCTGGACCCCTTGGAGGTAGTGGCTGAGAGGAGAATGATGTCCAAACTGGAGGCCATCATGGACAACTTCTCCCATCCCCTCTATGACAGGCTTGCAGGAATGAAGAGCACGTTCAGCAATAGACTGATTCATCCACGGTGCGACAGGGAGCGCTACAGGAGGTCATTCTTGCCGTCTGCCATAAGACTGTACAACGCATCCACCTTGCGTCTTGGCAGAGGCAACAGCGACAGTGACCTGTTTCTGGACTAAACGCATATACACATATACTGCTACATCTGTTCTCTTTCTTTTTCTTTTTCTTTTTCCCGTTTACAACCACTTTTGTGCAATATATGCCAGGGACCTGTGCAATACATTTATATTTATATTTATATCTATGGTTACATCTATATTTATATTCATACGTGTGATACGATTTTCTGTGTACTGTTCTGTTCTAGTTTCCTCTTGTGTGTCCGGACTGTGAGTAACTCTTGTATTGTATTGTATGTATTGTACTATTAGTATATAATTCGTTACACTGTGGCTGTGTTGTGTGTGTTAAGCTGCTGTTGCACTGCAATTTCCCTCACGGGATCAATAAAGTATCTATCTATCTATCTATCTATCTATCTATCTATCTATCTATCTATCTATCTATCTATCTATCTATCTATCTATCTATCTATTCCTGATAATTCTGAGCACATCTCAGATCTGGCACAACACATTTACAATGAGGGACAGAAATATCAGGACTATTATACTGAAAATTGGGGAACTGGGTCTTGGGTAAAGTCTGTGTTTGGGGCCTGGGGTGGAACCTTTTTACAGTGTTTATTTGTAGGAATAGTATTGTTTATATGTATAATTGTAATCATCACGTGCACAAAAACATGTATCACATCTTGCTATAACCGTGGAACGTACAATGTCATGGCAATACATACCTGTTCGCCAAGAAAGGAAATATCTGCCCTGACATTGTATGTATAAAAATAGATGTGAAGACGGGGGTTTGAATTTAATCCATTCTGTAGGGGGTTTAGACTTCTAAGTCACAAGCTGGGGTTTATGGCAGGAAAGGGGGTTAACTGATAAGGAGTGCAGATGCAAGCTAGGAACCCCCCTGGGTGTAATCTTAAACTGACCATTTGTCCAGAACATCGTAAACTGGCCAAATACCATGAACCCCCCTCTTTACCATCAGACCGAGTGACGTCAGAAACGGAGAAGAAGACACTAAATAACCCAAAAGTTTGTAACAGTACGGGGAACAATACTTCGGTTTTGTTGTTTCTTGCGGGAAACAAGACTTCGGCTTTATTGTTCCTTGCATGCAATAAACTCATCTGTTTTACTTCATCTCGGGATCAAGAACCTTATTTATTCTGTTACAACAGGACCTAACCACAGACCACAAAGAAAACTGGCTGATTGGGAATATTATTTAGGTATAATATTTCCACAAGCCTGCATGAACTTTCTGAGTCGAGAGTTAATTCAAATGGCCTCGACTTTAGAGGAATTAGCAAATTCTACCTCATCTAGTCTGAAGGCTGTTAATGATGAGATGGTAGCCCTCAGAACAGTGGCCATGCAGAACCGACTAGCTTTAGATTATGTACTGGCGGCCCAAGGAGGAACTTGTGCAGTAATTGGCACTGAATGCTGCACATATATTCCTGATAATTCTGAGCACATCTCAGATCTGGCCCAACACATTTACAATGAGGGACAGAAATATCAGGACTATTATACTGAAAATTGGGGAATTGGGTCTTGGGTAAAGTCTGTGTTTGGGGCCTTGGGTGGAACCTTTTTACAATGTTTATTTGTAGGAATAGTATTGCTTATATGTGTAATTGTAATCATCACGTGCACAAAAACATGTATCACATCTTGCTATAACCGTGGAACGTACAATGTCATGGCAATACATACCTGTTCACCTAGAAAGGAAAGATCTGCCCTGACATTGTATGTATAAAAATAGGCTACACTGATGTATGCCGTATTTTATAAGGGGGGAATGAAGAAAGATGTGAAGACGGGGGTTTGAATTTAATCCTTTCTGTATGAGGTTTAGACTTCTAAGTCACAAGCTGGGGTTTATGGCAGGAAAGGGGGTTAACTGATAAGGATTGCAGATGGAAGCTAGGAACCCCCTGGGTGTAATCTTAAACTGACCATTTGGCCAGGACCTCATAAACTGGCCAAATACAATGAACCCCCCTCTTTACCATCAGACCGAGTGATGTCAGAAACGGAGAAGAAGACACTATATAACCCAAAAGTTTGTACCAGTACGGGGAACAATACTTCGGTTTTGTTGTTTCTTGCGGGAAACAAGACTTCGGCTTTATTGTTTCTTGCATGCAATAAACTCATCTGTTTTACTTCATCTCGGGATCAAGAACCTTATTCTTTCTGTTACAACACTGTATAAAAAGATTAATGTACTGATGGGGGAAATTGGAATAATAGATCTTTGGAGAGATTTCTATCAAAGTGTGCGGGATTACACTCACTATGCCTTCCCTCATTTGGTATATTTAAGGATTGATTATTTTTCTATACACAAGAGAGATAGACATAGGATCCAAGATTGTGATTTTGGTAGAATTGATTTTTCAGACCATGCTCCTATGTCATTGTCCATACGATTAAGTAATAATCGGGGAGATACAACATGGAGGATGAACTCAAGTCTGTTGAACGATCCACAAGGTAAAGAACAGATAAAACAAGAAATAAAACTATTTTTGGAGGAGAATGATAATGGGGAAGTGAGACCAGAGATGATATAGGATACATTAAAGGCAGTTATAAGGGCGAAAATTATTGCTCTGAGGCGTCATAAGAAGAAGGTAAAGCAACTACAATTATCTAATCTGAATATAAAGTTAAAAGAGTTGGAGATAAAACATCAAGAAAAACAGGATTCAAAAATCAAGTAAGAAATAAAGAAGCTTAGAAACAAAATAGATGTCTTATATACACAGGAAATTGAATATATATATATATTTACTAGACAAAAATATTATGAATCAGGGTCAAAATCACTAAAGCTGTTGGCAAGAAAATTAAAAAAACAACAGACCGATAATACAATATATAAAATAAGTGACCAGAACTGTAATGGTGTATTATATAAATGGGAAGAAATTCAAAACACTTTTACAAATTATTACAGAAAATTATATACACAATCCCATTCAGAAAGTGAAGAAAAGATGGATACTTTTCTGGAATCTCTCAGTTTACCAACTCTTACGGAAGATCAAAGTAATATATTAAAAACTACTATAACACTAGAAGAATTGAATTCAGTGATTACGAGCCTCAGAGCTAATAAATCACCTGGAACTGATGAATTGATACCAAATCTTCTTTCTGCTTGTAATTCAGCATTAATTGATGGGAAAATGCCCCCATCATGGAGAGAGGCTATCATTTCAGTTATCCCTAAGGAGGGGAAAGATAGATTAGATTGTGGATCGTTCAGACCAATCTCAGTCCTTAATGTGGATTATAAAATTTATACAGCAATACTGGCTAAAAGAATTGAAAAGATTCTCCCTCATTTGATACAATATGATCAAACAGGGTTTATTCAAAATAGATAAACCCATGATAACATTCGACGCACATTGCATATCATGAACCATATTCAGCAACATAATTTAGAAGCTTCTTTGATGAACCTAGATGCTGAGAAAGCTTGGAGAAAGTTGGAAATACCTCTATAGGGTTTTAGGTAGGTTTGGGTTTTGTGAAAATATTATTAAAGGTATTTAAACGTTATATGATAGACCAACAGCACAAATTAAAATAAATGGTTATTTATCTGATAGAATAACTTTAGAACAAGGGACTAGACAAGGCTGCCCTTTATCTCTATTGCTGGAGTTTTGCTGGAAAAACATTGTTCGATTTTTCATTACTCCAGGTCAGAAGGCGCACCATACTGAGGAAAAGTGTTGGAGACAGTGCGGAAACCAAGGTAATCATTGGCATATATTCTGGAACTGCCCTAGAATAAGACTTTTCTGGAAGGAATTACATGAGGCCCTGGAAACTATATTTGAAAGGAATGTACCCTTTACATTTGAGGCTTTATATTTTGGTAAACTGGATTTTGATTGGAGGGGAACGAATGAATATTTGTTTGGAGTCCTTATATCAGCAGGGAAGAAAGCTATAACAAGAAAGTGGCTTCTCACAGATCTACCAACAATGAATAATTGGATTGAATTAATAAAAGAAATATATATAATGGAAAAAATAACATTTTCACTAAAATTACAAATGAAATAAATTGTCAAATATTGGTCTAGATGGGTTCAGTACATTAAACCTTGAAGGTCAGATTTTGTTGAGATACAG
Organism: Lepisosteus platostomus; assembly: GCF_059453375.1. NCBI lineage: Eukaryota > Metazoa > Chordata > Actinopteri > Semionotiformes > Lepisosteidae > Lepisosteus > Lepisosteus platostomus. Next base: position 44,417,755 of record NC_142612.1, on the reverse strand, counting down.
AATAACTGAAATGTAATAAGATACATTTATATAGTCTACTCCCTTTTCATATTCATAAATGTATACATCTTCCTTCTTTTGAATCTATATAGTTTTGTTATATAATTGAAAAAAACTAGGGGAACAAACAGGAATTTGTGCCTGCAATGTAAGGCTGAATAATGGATGTTCATAATGTTTTTGTTTTGTTCTCTAAAAATAAAAAAATAAAAAAAGAATTTCCAAATGTACGAAAAGTGTTAGAATTTTAAACTGATTTGTTTTATTGCTTTGCCACCTTCCATTTAGCTACAGCTGTAAAAGAGGTGTCAATCCTGAATGTATGATGCAGTTTTTAAAAAAAAAACTGATGATGAGATGAAGGAATCAGACACATTTTCAACATGCAAAATCATTGTTGTGGCTCAGTATGTCTCAGCAAATTAAACCCAGAGGTCATACAGGATGTCTTTTGAGAATCCATTCAAAATGTCAGGTATAATTTCTGCAGCTGTGAGTTACCTTCAATTAGCCCCACAGAAATTAGTCAGGTGGTGAATCTCTCTAATTTGTACATGGAAAAACACAAAAAAAGAAAACAAATAGAAGAAAAAGGGTGTTTTACAAAGACAATATACAAAAACAATGTTTGTTTGAAGGTTTTTTCTTCATTCTCTGTGTATTTTTCCAACAGTTTGAAAGCTTTGTAAATTAAAATAAAGTATGCTTTCCATTTTAATAACTGCACATCACTAAATGTTATGTTTTGTGTTTACAGCATGTTTTATTGCATGCAGATGTGCTTAGAGAAGTAGCATACATAGTTAATATGTAAAGATCCTTAGCAGTCCTTAATACAATTTGAAATTTAAATTTGAATCAAATAAAAGTGAACCTATGCACAAAAAACACTTATGAAAAAAAAAACAGCAATATGTGAATCTTTGTTCAGTGTGACAAATCTGGAATTCTCAATGCTGGTATTGGCACAGGCAGAACACAGTTAAAATAATCTCCTCCATTGTTAGTGCTCCTCCAATGTTAATTTATCCATTTGCTTAAACAAATTGATAAGATTTCAGCTATGCATCAGGTACAAACTCATGTTCTTCAAATTTCTGATAAAAAACTGCCATGTTTAAACACTTAATTGTGTTCTTCAATTTTCAGATAGTTTTAGATGTCAGAGTAAAATCAAAGCTTCAAATTTGCTATTGCTATAATACTACTGAAAATACATATAGATTCTTCTGCAAGAGTATACAAGTTCTTGCCTTAGCTCTTTGAATACGCAGGTGCCACTGTATCTTTCTTCTCTTCAATGATAAGCCAGAAAAGCCTTATAAAGGGAAATTGTATTATAGCACATATTAGAAAAGTACTTGCTGTAAATGAATTCAAATTAATTTATTTTAAACTGAGAATTACAGGTATTTTAACATATTCATGTTACATTTTTCATTGAGCATATCCATAATTACAGGTTGGTGAAATACTTGTACAGGAGCGGACACTCAGAATCCTTGGAGTGTTTTGTGGTATGCAACAAAGCATATGCTTCTGTCCACTGAAAGGTAGAACCCTACAGGTTTTTTTTTTTTCAAATAATCTGATGCAGAACTGCACTAGTCTGTAAAACAGCCAGGGGGCGAATTGAACCCTTAATATGTCTTGTGTCTAAGATACAGCAAATCGTATTTTAATTAAAATGAAATGTGTATTAAACCATTAGTGCTTTACTGCACTAATCATACACTACAGTAACACTAACATATTTTTTCTTCTGAATAATTTCAGCACCTTCTTGCATCGTAGGACAACACTGGAAGGAACACTTACTGCAACACAAAGTTGGAAGGTGATGTATAGTAGGGTAGAGAAATCTACACAGAAAAACAATTAATCCATAAAGGAATTCTATCTAGTAGGTTTCTGTCATGACATGTTCCAAGCGACAACACTGTTACTGCAACCAATAATTTTTCCTTCTTTCCATAACTTTCATTCATATTCAAAATTATCCTGAAATCACTTATCTTTAAATAATTTTGACTGTTTTAGTTGAAGACTGTGTTACAGGCACTGGCAGAATAATCCTGTAACAGGTGCAGAAAGCCCCTCTACAGGTACTAGTTGAGGTTTTTAAATGATTCCTAATAACACGTCTACTGGTGTTTTTGTAATCACCATAAATGGAAAAAAACACAAATAAAGTGAACAAAATAAAATATAATGGCTAGAAAAAATAGAAAAGCACACATTAGTCAGCAAAGGCCCCATCTGTTTTAGTGTCTATGTGTCTCTGTTAGAAGGTTGGGAGCCCAAGATATCATCAGATAGGTGTGGTATCCGACGTGATGAGTCAACTGAAATATTGCCATTTTAGTGTAAAGATACAGATGCAACCATTCAAAGTGCGCGGTACAGGTTTGTCAAATCATTACATCATAGCGCGTCATAGCACGTCATACCGCGGTACGTGATTGGCTGGCCAAAATGACAGAAAGGGGCACTCGTAGTGCGTTGGTCAGTCGTGGAAAGATTTAATCATTTTAGGTCTTTACTGTGCACATTTTAATCCGCTTAGTATTGAATATTTATATGGAATTGTACCACTAAAGGGAAATTTTAGTAGCTGAGCATAAAAAGAATAGGAGCATAATACATCTGAAGGTCATAAACGATATTAATTTAGGAACATAAACATATTATGTAAACTGTATATTGCTGGTCTTGGTATTTTAAAGAAAAAATTCACACCCGTATTCCATTTCTCCCTAAACATTTTAAGCATCAAAGTCTTACATGTGGTTATTTCGGTAACGTGTTTACGTGCTCCTTGCTCCTTCTAACCATGTTACTGTACGTTTATACAGTATACAGTACTGTAAAGATACAGTACAGTAAAGATATTTTAGAAAAGTGCCATCTATACAAAAAATGCATTTAAAACCACTCAATATTAATATATTTACAGAGATAAGCTCTCTATTAAAGATCAAGCACAGATCAAATAGCAAGATCTCACACACTGGGACTGAGCTGTGATCTGTGATGTGGTTGAGTGTGAATTGCAGTGCTCTAGCAGGCACAGTCTGTGCTGTGCTGAAACAAACTTGTTTAACAACTCTTAAGCATACTGTAGTTTTTGTTAACACAAGTTTATCGGTGAAATCAAACAAAGCTTTATTCCTTTGTTTTGTGGTCTGGGTAATTGGAGGCTACGCTGTTATGCTTCCTATGGTGATATACAGGTTTATTCCTTTCGCCCAAGTCAGGAGACATTAGAAGCGTGTCCGGCCACCACCGCGTCACACCACACAGCTGCCAGCGCACCTCACCGTGCCCGGCCACCACTGCGTCACACAACACAGCTGCCAGAGCACCTCACCGTGCCTGGCCACCACTGCGTCACACTACACAGCTGCCAGTGCACCTCACTGTGCCCGGCCACCACTACATCACACAGCAGCCAGCGCACCTCACCGTGCTCGGCCAACACCGCGTCACACCACACAGGTGCCAGCGGACCTCACTGTGCCCGGATTTGGTGCACGAAAAACAATCCAGGCACAGAAGGGTTAAAAGAAAGTCAAACAGGCAGGGGGAGGGCGGGTTGTGAATCTGTTACCCATCCTAGATGAACCAATTAGAGGATAGGTGGATTTACACCTGTGAAAGGCATTCCAATTTTAATGCGATACAGAAGACATCATTCATAAAAAATGATCTTGTACTGTCTGTAAACTGAAAATGTATGTAGGAGACACGTTGCGTATCACCTCTTTTTACACTTGGAAGAACATTCCAATGTTAAGCTATTAACTTTCAGCATAGCCTTCTCACCATCAAGATTTACTTTTCATACCATCGTGAAATAAAGCAGGGGCGTATTGTACTGTACTTTCTATTGGGATCAAACGTGGAAAGATTCGATTGTTTTTTAAAATAAATTTTAGAAAATTGTAATCTATACTAAAAAGCTTTTTTTATTTAATACCACTTGATAGTTACATTAATAGAGATAAGAATTCAAGTTGATACTGTTTAGACTTTTAATTATTTTAATCTGTATTACAGCATCGTACTCATGCTTAAAAGAGAAGAGAGAAAACGCAACGTTTCGGCTGTGAAGTCTTCTTCTTCAGGTGTGAAGTTGGAGTTGATTAAGTGAGCATGAGCAACACCAAAAATAATGAAGTATATACAGTGCCTTGCGAAAGTATTCGGCCCCCTTGAACTTTTCAACCTTTTGCCACATTTCAGGCTTCAAACATAAAGATATAAATTTTTTATTTTATGTGAAGAATCACCAACAAGTGGGACACAATTGTGAAGTGGAACGAATCTATTGGATTTTTGAAACTTTTTTAACTAATAAAAAAATGAAAAGTGGGGCGTGCAAAATTATTCGGCCCCTTTACTTTCAGTGCAGCAAACTCACTCCAGAAGTTCAGCGAGGATCTCTGAATGATCCAATGTTGTCCTAAATGACTGATGGTGATAAATAGAATCCACCTGTGTGTAATCAAGTCTCTGTATAAATGCACCTGCTCTGTGATAGTCTCAAGGTTCTGTTGAAAGCGCAGAGAGCATCATGAAGACCAAGGAACACACCAGGCAGGTCCGTAATACTGTTGTGGAGAAGTTTAAAGCCGGATTTGGATACAAAAAGATTTCCCAAGCTTCAAACATCCCAAGGAGCACTGTGCAAGCGATCATCTTGAAATGGAAGGAGTATCAGACCACTGCAAATCTACCAAGACCTGGCCGTCCCTCTAAACTTTCAGCTCAGACAAGGAGAAGACTGATCAGAGATGCAGCCAAGAGGCCCATGATCACTCTGGATGAACTGCAGAGAACTACAGCTGAGGTGGGAGAGTCTGTCCATAGGACAACAATCAGTCTTGCACTGCACAAATCTGGCCTTTATGGAAGAGTGGCAAGAAGAAAGCCATTTCTCAAAGATATCCATAAAAAGTCTCGTCTAAAGTTTGCCACAAGCCACCTGGGAGACACCCCAAACATGTGGAAGAAGGTGCTCTGGTCAGATGAAACCAAAATCGAACTTTTTGGCCACAATGCAAAACGATATGTTTGGCGTAAAAGCAACACAGCTCATCACCCTCAACACACCATCCCCACTGTCAAACATGGTGGTGGCAGCATCATGGTTTGGGCCTGCTTTTCTTCAGCAGGGACAGGGAAGATGGTTAAAATTGAGGGGAAGATGGATGCAGCCAAATACAGGACCATTCTGGATGAAAACCTGTTGGAGTCTGCAAAAGACCTGAAACTGGGACGGAGATTTATCTTCCAACAAGACAATGATCCCAAACATACAGCAAAATCTACAAAGGAATGGTTCACAAATAAACGTATCCAGGTGTTTGAATGGCCAAGTCAAAGTCCAGACCTGAATCCAATCGAGAATCTGTGGAAAGAGCTGAAAACTGCTGTTCACAAACGCTCTCCATCCAACCTCACTGAGCTCGAGCTGTTTTGCAAGGAAGAATGGGCAAGAATTTCAGTCTCTCGATGTGCAAAACTGATAGAGACATACCCCAAGCGACTTGCAGCTGTAATCGCAGCAAAAGGTGGCTCTACAAAGTATTAACGCAAGGGGGCCGACTAATTTTGCACGCCCCACTTTTCATTTTTTTATTAGTTAAAAAAGTTTCAAAAATCCAATAGATTTCGTTCCACTTCACAATTGTGTCCCACTTGTTGGTGATTCTTCACATAAAATAAAATAATTATATCTTTATGTTTGAAGCCTGAAATGTGGCAAAAGGTTGAAAAGTTCAAGGGGGCCGAATACTTTCGCAAGGCACTGTACTGCATACATGCCACATAAGTATGCTGTTAACCTTTATCAGTGGTCCATCAACATGCTTTTAGCTACACTGTAAAGTATAATTTACTTTGTCTTTTTAACTTGTAATGTTTTTATTTTATTGGGGGTGGGGGGCATGGGGAAATTCCAATTTCAAGCATAGGGTAGAGTGAAACCAACGAGATTTAGGGGAGAAAACAGAGCGCATTTCCAATACATTTAAAACACATGCTCATCCTAGTTGAATAATCAGCTTTTTTTAATTAAACAGCTGTAAGGAGTGATTCTCAGGGTCTAGTTTGTCACTACAACAACAATTGCCATTACAAGTCCCAAATAACATTGAGCTATATTTCTAAAAATGCTTTATAACCTCACATACATCCAAAAATGTTTTTACTTACTGCCTGCTGAATCAGAAGTTGCCTGTGGTGTATTTTCCATCCCCCTTTCTGGCACACTGATGCTTGCAGGGATTTGATCTCGTTTTTTTCTTCTACTGTGCCTCCATTTTCAGAGACACATTCTTGAACCTTGACCTTTATCCAGTCTATGAGCATTATAATTATTCCCCCGATGCACGTGAATTAGTAAAACAGTAATTAAGATTTCATATGTGAAAATTAGATCTTTGTTAACAATTATTATCTATATATACTATATTAATGAAGATTGCAGGTGTCTTTTAATTGTAATATGGATGGGAAACAATGTTTTACCAGTTGTGTTAGGACCATGAAAGGTCAGAATGTGGAATTGTGCAACAGAGAGGATTTGACCAGAGACACCCAGTTGTCCACCATATTTGGCTAAGGTAATACATTTATATTGCTTATTTATATTTTGCACATAAATTAAAGTTTCTGCACATAAATTATGGAAAAATGTGGCTCTTTTTATTTTGTACTGTAACACTTTGATTAAAAATTAAATTATATTCTATCCTCTGTCAATACAGGTTTTGATGTGGGCATTTGATGGTTTTTCACTTGTAGTACCCTGAAAAAGCTATTAGTTGTAACTATAATTGATAAATCAATAACATAAGTACTAATATAGGTGTAAGAAAATAAGTGAAAAATATGTTTTTCATCCTCTTGCATACATCTGGTTTATTGTATTGGTATGCACAAGAAATTGTCAAGTAAACGAAAACAATATCTGATAATGCTCTCGATTACAGCATGGAAAAAGAGTAGCATTACTTCCTGTTGAACCCCAAACACTAGTAGTCTTCACAGGAAATATAAGCGCTGCTGAGCACTGGAGCAAACACTCTCAACATGAGTAGACCAGCACAGGTTATGGTCTATGTGTACACCTAAGTACCAAGTGTGTTGGTACTGTAGCGGCGAGGCTTAATAATAAGACAGAATTAAGTGTTTCTGAGCTTTCCCAAATTAGGCCTCATTTCTCTGTTCATCTCTGTGGTGCAGCCACAGAGAAACCATTCATGCAAGGTGATTTAAGGTCCAAGGACAGCTCCCAAAGGGGGATGCACTTAGCTAAGCCTGGCTATCATGATCAATGGTCACCCATTGGCGCCTATCTGTCTAGGGAGTGCGAGTTGGACATCTGGATTGCATTCCTAAGTGTCAGGACTAAGTGACTCATATCTCACCTTGATCAACCAATCAGGGACTGGTGGGGCCGAGTAACCCACGTGGGACTCTGATGCCCATGGAACTTTCAGCCAATCAATGAGCTGAAGTTCCTCCAGGTAAAAACAGGCAACACAGAGAGCCTGGGAGATTCAGATTCAGATTCAGATTCAGATTCAACAAGATTCTGTGAGAATTCCAGGGCAGGACGGCCCAGGAGCAGAAGGCTCCCAAGGGCAGGACATTCTCGCAGCGTGCCTCCTGACCATCCTGAGACTCAGCCCGGACAACCACGGAACGGCCAGTGTGTCCGAGTGCCAGAACTTTCCTTTGTTCTAAGAGTCTAGAGTGGAGGTTGCCAGAGAGTAACCAGCAGCAAGCCTCATCAACAGGTCAGAACTGTGGACAGCTGAATCACTATTCAGAACTAGCTCTTCATCAGGAACGAACCAGTCCTCTTCCTGACTTGCTGGGACCCACAGTCATCTTTTCTCCTGTGCACAAACTTTGCTAGTTAAAGCCAACAGTGAGCATCAGCAGCGCACCGTCGCAAGCCGCACATCACAGCCTGGCACGCAGCCAGAGAGCGCGGATTGGACAGCAACAGCCTGCAACTGTTTCTTTGTGCCCGCAGGAGATCTGAATCCCCAAAAATTGGATGAGTATTCAACTTCAATGCATTACAGCTCGAGAATTCAATTGTTATCCCAACCAGTTGATATCAATTTAATTCCTAAGAGTTATGTACTTGTTTGAGTATCTAATGTAGAAGTTGTAACCAAGTTCACTTTACGAAACGGTCTTAATGAATGATATACTGAACGTATGTCCTCTTGATATATGTAACTCTTTGTAACTGATTGAATATATATCTTTTGTATTCTGATAACCCTCTCGATAAGATCTGTTAGGTTATATGCATATTCTATGTATTAATAAATGTATCCTCGTGTATTAGTACCTGTGTGTGCGCGTTGTTTGAGTTATGTCGCATGGTTGGATTCTAAAGCCATCAAAAGAATCAACTTTGTGATTTACTGCTACAATTAATAATTGTTTCAGTAAATGCCCAAACCCTACAGAACTGGTGCCTTCAGAGAGCCACTATGATTACATATTTGGCGTCCCTGAACCGGCTTAATCTACAGTACCTTTAAACTTTCTTGTAGACAGTCACGTGATTACCTGAAAAAACAATGTGCTATATCTCGGTAATGAAAGCAGCACAAACCGGTACAAACGCAGCACTAACAAATGCAGTGGGTTTCAGTGATTATGCTGTTTGCTGGGGGGGGGGGGGGTGACATCCCAGAGCTGGATAAGCAAACACGTGTAGGAGTTTTGTGAATTTACTGGGACAATTGATTACTGTAGCAGTAATCACGAGGTGATCTGTTATGGCTAGAAGAAAATCAATCGATCAGAGATGCACACACACAGATTCAATACTCAAGATTCATCAATTGTATAGTGTATATATATATAAAACAGTCTGCCTGGATACAGATGGCAGATCTTATCGTTAGGGTTATCAAAGTGCAAGGTATATAATCACAAAGAGATGCAAAACACAAAGAGATGCAAACAAAGAATATGCTTCAGTATACCGTTCAGCTATACTATCGTTTATCAGTCTCATTAATATAAATTGTACATTAGCTACTCAAAAGTAAATACATTACTTATATGAATTGAACTGATATCAACTTTTGTTGAGGTAACAAGTTCTCAAGATGCAATGTAGAACATTGGGTTTACTTATCCAGATATGGATTCGCAGTTCCCGACCAAAGACCAGCTAGTGGCTGCGTCCAATTGCTGCGGCGTTCAATAGAAATCCTCTGGCTCCTGGCCAACCAGTCGGGTTGCAGCTCGGAGTCAGACGAATTAGGAGGAGAGATTTCTGCTGTGGCAATGCGCCCAACAGTGGTTCTCTCAGTGACCTACTAGTAGTGCAGCTGGCTAGCAGAAAGTCTCTATGCACAGAGGGTGACTGCGGGTCTGAGCAAGTCACTCTTTAGGGGGAAGAAACTTGTTTTGCTTCTGGTGTAGTGCTTCTGCTGAAAACATATTCAGATTGTCGACAAGAGTCCAAACGAATACTTTGGTGATCAAGTGAAACGTCCACTTTGGCGGCTAGCAATTTGAATTACTACATATAGGCATTCCCCAGGCCGACTCTTTGCTGAAAGAAGGTTCCAGTCCCTATACAGACAACACTGGTCATCATGTGATTGTCTCTGAGGGTGTGAAATGACAGGAGAAGCAAAGTTTCTGGGCTGTGCAGTGTCTTTTAAACCAGAACCAATACAGGTGATGATTGGTTGAAAGTTTAGTGGACATTTCAGACCCACGTCCTGCAGGTTCCTAATTGGTTTTTCAAGGTGAGAGATGAGTAACAATGACCTCTGACATCTGACATAGGAACACAATCCAATGTTCCCAAGAATCTCACAGATAGATAGGTGCCAGGAATGGCCATTGATCACAACAGCCAGGCATGGCTGGACGCTTCCCCATTTGGGAGCTGCTCCTTATCTGAGAGAAAACCCCTTAAATCATGAATGGCTTCTCTGTGGCTGCACCACAGAGATAAGAAAGAGAGATGGGGCCTCATTTAGGAAAGCACAGCAACACTTAATTCTGTCTTAGTAATAAACATTGTCTCTACACATGTCCTGGGTCATTACATTGCACACTGCAAAAGATAAGATTTCAGCTGGGACAACTTAATGAAGGCACTCATATCTGTGTCTTCAGAGGTCAAGGTGTGCCCCATACTGTATTCTACACCAAGAATTGTCCAAGAATACGCAAATAAAAGGACTGTGACCTAATCGTGCTATGTTTGCATGTGAGAGCACTGTAAATATGAGGACATGGATAATGACTGAGTTTTAAGACCTTAGATATATGTTCAGTTATTTTAAATAAAATAAAAATGGAATTCATGAGGGAGATGATAGGTTGCCCAATGTTTTGCAGTTGAGTTTTGAACCCCCTGGCTTAGACGATTATTTCTTCAGATTTTTAAAAAAGGACAGAGCTCCGAAATATTGAGACGTGCCAGTTAAAGCTTCTTTGTAAGAACATGCAGTTGCATGTTCTCGGGAATGAAAGCAGCACAAACACTGCTTTCAACGACACAAACACAGCACTAACAAATGAGACCGGTCCAGTTCCCCTATGACGTTGTAGGGGTGCTGAGTGATGTCACGACTCCGAAAAAAAAAGGCGCTATATCTCAGAAATGAAAGCAGGAAATATGTATATATTAGTAAGACTTTTGAACTTTTTTAACATTTTAAAACTCACAATATTTTATTTAAAAACAAAATTTTATTAGGCTAATTTTACATTCATACTGTATGAATTCTAGGAAGGAAGTTTTGACATAAAGCTTTTATTTCGTCACCCCATTTCAACTAAATATTTGTTTACCTGCAATGTGTTTTGTACACTTAATATTTAATGGTAAACATATTTAATTGTACAAAGTTTTGAGGTATTGCCAAGTTTACTTAATTAAGTTTAATTTGAATTAATGTGAATGAATGTGTTATGTTCCTTCTCCTGTCATGTTTTTACTGGGAAAAATGCCAAGATTTCTTAAGTTTGCTTTGCCTGTTTTTTTTAGTTGAGCTTGCTCAACATGAATGAACATGATGTGTCACTAATTTTTTGCAGAGTTAGAGAAGATAATATTCAATTTTATCAAACAGCAAACGGAAAATGAAACTTTACTTTTTTAAAAGTAATGCACTTAATCACTGAAAAAGAAGCATCAACAGGGAGCATTTTGATTCTGAGCCTGTAACACACGATTGACATCACATCAGGGTGTCCCTTTACCCTTGCTATAACACAGTGTGAGAATTGGGACACAGCCAAAGTGTGAAAATAAATACCCACACCCCCTCCCCCCTACTGTAAGGAGACATTGTCAATGCATGGAACACACCCTCCAATTCTACATCAGAAATGTTATGATGAAATAGGTACTATTTGCCACAAATGCAATGTTGTTCTCACGTATTTCTAACATATTTTGTCTTAATCCAAATATCAGCAACCAGTAATCAGCCAACAGTTCAACTTTAAATTTAAAACTTTAAACTGTATATTGTACTGTACAGTACTGTGCAGTCCAAAGACTTACTGGGAGATTGTTTTTGACAAAATTGGCTACAGTGTGAGTGTGTGTATCTGGATGACTTATAAGTGATGGTTTTGAGATTAAGGATTTCTTCATGGAATTCCTCAAATTAAACAAAGGAGGTAAGAAAGGTTATTTATACAATTGCCAGTGTAGCAGCAATGCCACAGAGTAGCTATTCATGCAGGCTGATTTAAAGATGTTTACTTTTGATAAGGGACAGCTCCCAAATGGGGATGCACTTAGCTAAGCCTGGCTAGAACAATGGTCATCCATTGGCACCTATCTGTCTAGGGAGTGCCAGATGGACATCTGGACTGCATTCCTAAGTGTCAGGAGTAAGTAACTCATATCTCACCTTGATCATCAGCCAATCAGGAACTGGTAGGGCCGAGTAACTGGTAGGGCCACGTGGGTCTCTGATGCCTATGAAACTTTCAGCCAATGAACGAGCTGAAGTTCCTCCAGGTAAAAACAGGCAACACAGAGGAATTCCAGGAGAATTGCAGGGGTGCGAGACTATTCTAAATAATTCCAGGGCAGGACGGCCCAGGAGCAGAAAGGCTCCCGAGGGCAGGACATTCTCGCAACGCGCCTCCTGACCATCCTGAGACTCAGCCCGGACAACCACGGAACGGCCAGTTTGTCCGAGTGCTAGAACTTTACTCTGTTCTAAGAGTCTAGAGCGGAGGTTGCCAGAGAGTAACCAGAGGATCCACCCGAGGTTAGCATCAGCAGCAAGCCTCGTGAACAGGTCGGAACTGTGGACAGCTGAATCACTATTCAGAACTAGCGCTTCATCAGGAACGAACCGGTCCTCTTCCTGACCTGCTGGGACCCACAGTCAGTTTTCTCCTGTGCACGAACTCTTGCTAGTTTCAGCCAAAACTAACTAGCCGGTCTTCAGAGAGCATCAGCAGCGCACCGTCACAAGCCGCACAGCACAGCCTGGCACCGAGCCAGGGAGTGCGGATTGGACAGCAACAAGCCTGGAACTGTTTCTTTGTGCCCACAGGAGATCTGAATCCCCAGAGATTGGATGAGTATTCAACTTCACTGCATTACAGCTCGAGAATTCAATTGTTATCCCAACCAGTTGATATCAATTTAGTTCCTTAGAGTTATGTACTTGTTTTGAGTATCTAATGTAGAAGTTATAACGAAGTTCATTTACGAAACGGTCTAAATGAATTATATACTGAACGTCCTCTTGATATTTGTAACTCTTCGTAACTGAATGAATATATATCTTTTGTATTCTGATAACCTTCACAATAAGATCTGTTAGGTTTACATGCATATTCTATGTATTAATAAATGTATCCTCGTGTATTAGTACCTGTGTGTGTGCGTTGTTTGAGTTATATCGCATGGTTGAATTCTAAGGCCATTAAAAGAATCAAATTATGTGATTTACTGCTACAATTAATAATTGTCCCAGTAAATGCCCAAACCCCTACAGAACTGGTGCCTCGTGAGAGCACACTACACCTGTAACCGGAGAACAGCTTATCAATATGTTGAAACTGTACCATGACAGTGAAGACAGACGTGTTACACTTTTAAGTGAGCCAGTGACTCACTCTGTTGTTTAATAATACACGCTGTCTAAATGCCGATGGTCTTCTTAAGCAAAATATTTTAGACCAAAGGGTTCTCTTATTAAACTCTTAGATCCTTACTGATTTGCCTTTGTATTTGGCTCATTTAGCTGAAACGGAAAAAGTTAAATTTATTGGAAAGCTCCAACTCAAACCTGTGTCATACGGTGATAGACATGGGTAATGTCACCCTCATTAAACAATGTGCTTATCGTGTAAATCCTGCTAAACTAGAGGCATTGCAGAAGGTGATATACTGTACATTATTTTCTGGAGCACAGTTTAGTTCAAAGGAGCACGGCTTAGTTCAGCTTTTAAGATCGCATGGCATCAGATATCATTTCTGCTGATGGTACTCAAATATACATCCATACCAAACCTGACCCTGATGTGGCTGTCTCTATTCTATCTAATTGCATCTCTGACATAAAAGCTTGGATGACTCAAAATTTCTTTCATCTTAGCTGTGACGAGACTGAACTCATGCTTATTGGCACTCCCATCAACTTTGTAGAGCCAATCCTGTAACCCTATCTGTAGATGGTTCTGTACTTGAGCTTCAGTCTAAATTGAAAAACCTTGGGGTGATATTCAATTCTGGCTTAACATTCCACCCACATGTGCAGCATATTGTAAAAATATATTTTTTTCACCTCAGAAATATCGCAAGACTACCACCATTGTTATCACTAACTGTGTCTGAAAAGCTGATTAATACATTTGTGTTCTCTCAAATTTACTACCGCTGGGGTATCTAAATCTACTTTGAACAAACTGCAGTATGTCCAAAAATCGGCAGCCAGAATCCTGACCAGGTCTAGTGCAAGTGATCACATTACTTCTATCCTGGAGTCCTTGCACTGGCTTCCTGTCAAATTCCGTGTGGACTTTAAAATCCTCATGCTTACTGATAAGGCTCTGCATGGCTTGCCATCTCAGTACCTGTCTGAACTATTATTGCCCTACTCCCCACCTTTCAACCTTCGCTCTTCTAATTCTGGTCTCCTAACTGTCCCCCAAGTCCCCTATGTGTGACAGGGCCTTTTCCTGTTGTGCCCCCAAGCTCTCTTCCCAAGGATATCAGAGAGTTACGTTCTCTAAATTCCTTCAAATCCAGACTCAAAACCTTCTACTTCAGAGGAGCCTTTACTTAACTGTTTCCATTCTTTACTCCTCTGCTTCTCCTTTTCTTATTATCACCATCCACGGTCTCCTCTGTATATTGTAATTGTGTTTTATCTTGTGTAATCTTTTTATTTATTGTTGTTGTCATTATGTAAAGTGCTATGAGAACCCACCTTTAAAGGCACTACATAAAATAAAGTCTATTATTATTATTATTATTATTATTATTATTATTATTACTATTATTATTATAATAAGGAAGTCCGTGGAGTTCCCCCAGTTTATTTGTTCAAAACCTTGATGGGACTTTACGGTTATGTACAGATTACAGAAAAGTAAATGCTGAAACTCCACCAGACATCGTATGTACTGTTTAACTATAGTTAAGGACCAATGCACTGTTTCCTTTTCTAGAGTTACTCCTTGGAAATTAGACACAAGAAGGGCATGGACATTGTTGTATGGCTCTCGGGGAATTTTTCTGTAAATTGAAGAGTTATAGAGGAGACACATTGTGTATCGCCTCTTTTTATATTTCTAAAAACGTTCCAATTGAAATGCAATGGGGAATATATTGTTAATAATCTTAATAATAAATGACCATGGATGAAGAGTGAAGAAGAAGACACCATGGATGAAGAGTTTTAGAGAAGACACGTTGAGTCTTGTCTTTTTCGGCTTGGAATAAACCTTTAGAGCAATCCTTTTGGATATATTTTTTACATATCTGGCTGTATAAAAATAGTTTATTTTTATAGCTTGTTGTGAACGTGATGTGCCTCTTTCAGGTTTATATCTGCATTAAGAACACCTATATTCTGTCTTAATACAAATTTCAGCAACTTTTAATTTGGATTAAGAAAAATATTTCACACATATTGTATTGTAGTGGTTTTGAAACCATATGTATCGTACTGTATAAATATATAGTATATGAACACACTACCGTTCATTGCCATGCACTACTGTTTCTGTATATCTGTGGATCTGACTTCATGGGATTCGCCATGTGTGGAACAGTGGGAGGTGAGACCTGGTGGAGGCGAGGCGGGGCGTTATTCTGATTATCCTATGAATAAGTCTCTGAGGCATATCGTCCAAGTTTTTTAATTTAAAAAAATAAATCTTTGATGAGAAGAAATTAGAGAAAAGGGTACTTTTTCAGAAGTTGTATACTGCGGCTATCTGACTGTACTGTAGTTAACACACTGCACCAGATTGAATGGATTTTGATCCCCTTTATCACCTTTGTCCGGGTGGTGGGGGTTGTCTCCTTTCCTCAATCTAACAGCGGAGAGACTAAAAATCCTTATGTATAAAACATCTGCCTTGCGACATTTCTCAAACTGTTCCAAAGTTGGATGCGGAGTACAATCCTTTAAACTGAAAGCCACAATGGACACCACAATTATCCATAATACAAACTGTAGTACCATAACACCTGTTATACAAAGGACCACTACAAACTAAAACAACCCCAAGTACAGCAGGCGTATTGTATCTTCACAATACAAATCAAAGATCCTGAACAAGTCCCCAATAATCTACATCCCCACTATAGTTATGGCAAGTTATAGCATTTTAAACATTTTTAAAGAAAGTCAAAAATAAGAAACAATGATATATTCCTGCCTAACTTAGACATTGCATTACTTTAAAAGCTATAAAAAATGAGATTGTTTAACACCACTTATTATGCACAAAAAAACAGCTGATTTTTCTTCCTCATGATCAACTTAGAATCTTAGTGAATGCTGTAATTTAAAATAATTTTGCCAATGCAACACGAAATGTATACACACAAAAAATCACATTATTCTCTTAAAACCAGGGATTTAAACCAGGAATTACTCGGCTAAAGCTGCATCAGTAACTTTGGGGAATGTGCATTGATGAACAGTGAAATTAAAACCCACTTCCCTTACCCCTACTGCGAAGTGAGAATTCGCTAGCTGGCTGGCATGAAACAATCCCTCCTTTTGGAGATGGTCTGGAGGTTCATTCATTCAGGATATAGACCTGCTGATCTGCTTCACACCTCAGGAAGAGTGGAGAATGTGATTTTTTTCTGTACAAAAAGCATGCTGCAGTTACAAAATTAAAGTGTTTTAATCATAAAAAAAGATTTTAAAAAATGTACATCTTACACAAAGATTCTAAGCTAATTATACGAGAAAATTCATCAATTTTTTCACTTATAAAAAGTGTTTCTAAACCCAATTTTTATAGCTTTTAAAGTCGTGTAATGTCTAATTTGGGCAGGGACACTTTCTTGCTTCTTATTTTTGACTTTCTTTAAAAATTAAAAGAATCAGTTGCTCATTGTTCCATACAATATTATGTTACATTTTTTATGTTTTTGAGAGAGGCTTCAGAACGATTCGACTGATACATAAAAAATGTAACATAATGCGTTCTTGTTTGATGAACTCATTTACATCTGGGATCTGCTTTACTCAAACTAAAGTTTCTAAAAATGCAACCAGGTACTAGATATTATTTGAACAAAAGCTGTGAAAATTTTCACAATTTGGCAATCTGCAGCCCGAATCCCGCATTATGGCATTTTACTGTGCATTTTGAAAGGCTATATCTGTACTATCATTGTTTCTTTTTCATACTCACTATAACTTGATAATCCTCATGTGTCGAGCTGCTGTCTGTATCCAGGCTGACTCTCATATATATAATCTGAATGATTTTATGTACACATTGTTTTATGTATCAATAACTGTATTCTATGTGTTGTGAATCCTTGTGAAGACTCCTTTTTGTTCTGCCAGTTGATTCCTAATAGCCAGAGTAAACTAATTTAATATTACAACTAAACTTTGTACCAGTATATTTATAAAACACCCACACCTTCCTAAATGAATGCTTTAAATTGGAAATATACCTCCAAAACATTCAACCTGACTGCAACAAGGAAAGAATAACATTTTTTCTTTGAAAAATAGATTTTATAAGTTCTATTTCTTAACCTTAAGAAGCATTAGCCTTATAAATAAAGACTCCTTTTAATGACATCTAAAACAAACAGTTACTCCCGAGATTGTTTCCTAACCTTAACAATTTAAATGATTTTGAAGTGTTGCTCCTTCTGCTAATAATATTTTTACATAAAATGCACATTACTTCTATACAACATACATGCATTCCTTCTTTTTAATATTTTCTCTGCTCTCAATCACAAAACATTTTTATTTTTTTCAATATTTTTCTTTAAATTACATGCACAGATTTAAATGGACTATAAGGCATCAATCCATTTACCAAACTCAAACTCTCAAAGCTAAAACTCAAATGACAAGGTATTGTCACATTAAGCTTACGCATGGCTTTAGCATTATACTGTACAAAGACTAAGAGCTGGGCAATTCTGGGTAATTCTAGACAGTGAGGGCAAAATAAATGTTTCTCTCAGAAAGTACTGTGTTGTCATTTGTCCTGCGTGGCCTTAGAGTCTGCTACTGCTCATTTACTGTGCCCAACATGTTTTGTTGATTCAGTATGCCACTTTTTACTGGCACTAATCCAGATCCTGGAGTTACTATGCATGTCATTATTTACAGTTTTTTTGGTAATTGTAATTTTTCACATAATTCTAAAATGTCTTAATGTACAGTAAATGTTTTCAGAGCTTTCTCTTTTCTTGCTACATGCATAAGATAGATAGATACTTTATTGATCCCATGAGGGAAATTGCAGTGCAACAGCAGCTTTACACAGACAACACAGCCACAGTGTAACGAATGGTACAATAATAATAATAATAGTACAATACATACAATACAATCAGTACAGTTAAGGGTGTACTAAAAGAGTTATTCACAGTCTGGACACACAAAGAACAAACTAGAACAGTAGGCAGAAAAATTGTATAACACATATTAATATACATATACAGTGCCTTGCGAAAGTATTCGGCCCCCTTGAACTTTTCAACCTTTTGCCACATTTCAGGCTTCAAACATAAAGATATAAATTTTTTATTTTATGTGAAGAATCACCAACAAGTGGGACACAATTGTGAAGTGGAACGAAATCTATTGGATTTTTGAAACTTTTTTAACTAATAAAAAAATGAAAAGTGGGGCGTGCAAAATTATTCGGCCCCCTTGCGTTAATACTTTGTAGAGCCACCTTTTGCTGCGATTACAGCTGCAAGTCGCTTGGGGTATGTCTCTATCAGTTTTGCACATCGAGAGACTGAAATTCTTGCCCATTCTTCCTTGCAAAACAGCTCGAGCTCAGTGAGGTTGGATGGAGAGCGTTTGTGAACAGCAGTTTTCAGCTCTTTCCACAGATTCTCGATTGGATTCAGGTCTGGACTTTGACTTGGCCATTCAAACATCTGGATACGTTTATTTGTGAACCATTCCTTTGTAGATTTTGCTGTATGTTTGGGATCATTGTCTTGTTGGAAGATAAATCTCCGTCCCAGTTTCAGGTCTTTTGCAGACTCCAACAGGTTTTCATCCAGAATGGTCCTGTATTTGGCTGCATCCATCTTCCCCTCAGTTTTAACCATCTTCCCTGTCCCTGCTGAAGAAAAGCAGGCCCAAACCATGATGCTGCCACCACCATGTTTGACAGTGGGGATGGTGTGTTGAGGGTGATGAGCTGTGTTGCTTTTACGCCAAACATATCGTTTTGCATTGTGGCCAAAAAGTTCGATTTTGGTTTCATCTGACCAGAGCACCTTCTTCCACATGTTTGGGGTGTCTCCCAGGTGGCTTGTGGCAAACTTTAGACGAGACTTTTTATGGATATCTTTGAGAAATGGCTTTCTTCTTGCCACTCTTCCATAAAGGCCAGATTTGTGCAGTGTAAGACTGATTGTTGTCCTATGGACAGACTCTCCCACCTCAGCTGTAGTTCTCTGCAGTTCATCCAGAGTGATCATGGGCCTCTTGGCTGCATCTCTGATCAGTCTTCTCCTTGTCTGAGCTGAAAGTTTAGAGGGACGGCCAGGTCTTGGTAGATTTGCAGTGGTCTGATACTCCTTCCATTTCAAGATGATCGCTTGCACAGTGCTCCTTGGGATGTTTGAAGCTTGGGAAATCTTTTTGTATCCAAATCCGGCTTTAAACTTCTCCACAACAGTATTACGGACCTGCCTGGTGTGTTCCTTGGTCTTCATGATGCTCTCTGCGCTTTCAACAGAACCTTGAGACTATCACAGAGCAGGTGCATTTATACAGAGACTTGATTACACACAGGTGGATTCTATTTATCACCATCAGTCATTTAGGACAACATTGGATCATTCAGAGATCCTCGCTGAACTTCTGGAGTGAGTTTGCTGCACTGAAAGTAAAGGGGCCGAATAATTTTGCACGCCCCACTTTTCATTTTTTTATTCGTTAAAAAAGTTTCAAAAATCCAATAGATTTCGTTCCACTTCACAATTGTGTCCCACTTGTTGGTGATTCTTCACATAAAATAAAAAATTTATATCTTTATGTTTGAAGCCTGAAATGTGGCAAAAGGTTGAAAAGTTCAAGGGGGCCGAATACTTTCGCAAGGCACTGTAGATGTAAATATAGATATAAATATAAATGTATTGCACGGGTCCCTGGCATATATTGCACAAAAACGGTTGTAAACGGGAAAAGAAAGAGATCAGATGTAGCAGTAGATGTGTAGATGCGTTCAGTCCAGAAACAGGTCACTGTCAATGTTGCCTCTGCCCAGACGCAAGGTGGATGTGTTGTACAGTCTTATGGCAGAAGGCAAGAATGACCTCCTGTAGCGCTTCATGTCGCACCGTGGATGAATCAGTCTATCGCTGAACGTGCTCTTTATTTCTACAAGCCTGTCATAGAGGGGATGGGAGATGTTGTCCATGATGGCCTCTAGTTTGGACACCATTCTTCTCTCAGCCACTACCTCCAAGGGGTCCAGGTCAGACCCAATGACAGACCTTGCTACAATAACATGTCATTTTCTTTTGTGTGCATTACACTTAACGTCTTTTTCTTCATATTATTATTCAGAGACATACCCTTTTAGATTGGTGTGCTTTATTGCTCTTTCTGAATGCTATAAGGACAAGCTAACTGACTATTGAAACCTATTTAGACAGAATAATCATATAATTTATATCCATTGTAAAATTTAAGAAATTATTTATTGGTTTTGATTTACCTAACCTCTTTTTTTCCTTCTTCAATTGAAATCTGACAGTTTTATTTCACCAAGAAAGATTTTTATACAATGGCAGATTTGCCAGTGCACCAAGTTCCCATGACAACAAGATACTGTTAATGTCTCTTATAATAAAATCACCCTACGACTAGGAAAGTGAGCTAATGAGCCTATCATCTGGTGATGAGGATGCACTGCAAATGAAAGGTTCCTTTGCCTTCTTCTAGCTGAGGTCTTTTTTTGCACAATTAAGCTTTTCACGCCACGATGGTGCTACCACCTAACAAATCAGACAAATAACTTGTTCTGGAAAATAGTATGAACTGCAGAAAAGAAACAAGTCCAGGCTCTCTGACTACAGTGGCACACAATGATATTGCCAAAAAGAGAGCTACAGAAGGCTAGACAAGTAATTGCCAAGCCATCCAGCAGAGCAGTGAAATAGTTTTGGCAGGCAGTAACCTGGGTGTGGATCAGATGGTCCAAAAAATGAGACAGTCAGATCTCCAGACACAAGAGAAAGAAATAGACCAGACAAAGAAAGATGATAGACCATATTTGAGAAGAGTGTGATAAGAGGACGCCATTGCCTCAGGGTCAAAGGCAGGTTTTGATAGCAGCACTGACTGAATAAGAGCAGCATTTTGGCTGTGAAAAATGTAAATCATTGAAGTAGTTCCCTTTTTAAAACATAATTTTAAGGCTTAACATATTAAGAATGATTCATGTCTTACAGGGATATTGCTAAATATTTTTTCAGAGAAAAATAGTTATCTTTCTATTCATTTTTTTAATAACCTGTATATACCCATGAGGATGCCAAAAAAGCTACAGGAGTACTGCAAAATAATTTGTAAGAAACATAAATAAAAACATATTTTACATTTTCATACATTATTCATTTTACAATATCTTATCGTATTATAAGTCCAAACATAAATGGAAAATTTCTATAAACCTAACATATACTGCACTTCATGTCACATCACAAAATTAGTCAAATCAGTGTGATGTTTAACCAGTTATTTAAAATTTCTTTACTTTTTCACTTTAATGTGATTTATCAGTACTTTCATTTCTATGTGACTCTGTGTTAGATAGAAGGCTTCCATTTTAGAGATTACCAGAGTTAGTAACTATCTCTAACAGCATTTCAGTAAATTCTTTGTCCATGCTCTTGAATTGAATTGTATTAGTGTTGATGATTTTTGAACAAGAAGAAAGACTGCAAAAAAATATTTGATGGAATGAGAATCCCACTCCAATTAGAGCTGCATTTAATTCACACTGTGCCATCCTGTTTTCCTAAGAAAGTGTGAAATTTGAAAGGCACATATCCTGTGTAACTCTGATCCAGTTCAGGAAAAAGCTGAGATAAAAAAACCAGAAAGCTTCTTAGAAATGTACATTTCCAGAAAATATTCATCTTCAAGTAAATGCTTTATACTTTCTGGCTTAAAATATTAACCTAGCCACATATTTTACACACATAAGGTTTTGAGAAAGGGCAGATGTGTTAAAGTTACTCCTACACTGAAAGTGTTAAAGAATGTATTTAGTGTTTAATGTTTATGTTTTCCTGAATTAATATTATTATTCTTTGAAAGCACCAAAAATACAATTATCATAATTGTAAAAAAAAAAACGTGTTTATCCTTATTTTTAAAGTGTCATTTTTTAATTAAATATATCAAATTCACATTGACATATTTAATGTGTCACTCTTATTTGTGAAAGATAACCCTGACAAAAGAGAAATTCATATTAAATAATGCTGCAGACCAGGGATAATTGATGATGCTAATCAGTGTGGCTCATTATTAGAAATGTGTGCAATTTATTATTTTCATACTGTATATAAACACAAAAGTAATATTTAAAACTAGCTTTTTGAATAAAGTATACAAATAAAATACTTTAAAGACATTATAAATGGGGTGCCCTATTTACATTTATGATGATATTTGATACATAAAGTAACTGCCAAAATAAAGGAAACAACAACGTACTGTAAAGTGTCTTTATAGGGCGCCGGACCACCAAAGACAGCTTCAATGTACCTTGGCATAGATTTGACAAGTCTCTGGAACTCTACTGGAGGGATGCAACACCATTCTTCCAAGAGAAATTCAATCATTAACTGTTTTGTTGAAGGTAGTAAAAAAATTTCTTAGGCTCCACTCTAGAATCTCCCATAAGTGTTCAATTGTTATGATATCTGGTGAATGGGATGGACATGGAATATGATTTACATTATTTTTATTCTGAACAAACCATTTCTTGACTGCTCGTACCCTGTGAATGGGATAGCAATGCTTCACCATAGGATGGATGTAGAATATGTTTTTATTTATTAGCATCTGCCTTGCCCTAAGGGGTTGTGTAGAGCTACAGATCCTAAAACATAAAATACATATGTGGCCATTCAAAATGTGCTTGAAAACCCCATAAGGCGGGATTCGGGCTGCAGCTTGCCAAGGCATGTGATTTTCTGGCCAAAGATGATCGACAGGTGGCACTTGTGGTGCATTAGATGTTAGTGAAATGATTACTTCATTTAATCTCTCTACTGTGCATGTTTAAATTTGCTTAATATGGAATATTAAAATGGAATTTTACAAGTAAAGGGAAATTTTGGTAGCTGAACATAAAAATAACAGGAGCATAATGTCTCTGAACATCATAAACAATCTTAATTTAGGAATATAAACATATTATACAAACTTTACAGATGCAGCCATTCAAAGTACGCGGTACAAACCCATACTGCACACAACTACCTACATCATACTGCGGTACGTGATTGGCTGGCCAAAATGATCAACAGGGGCACTTGTGGTGCATTGAGGTGTTTTAACTAAACAAAAGGTGTTTTAACTGTGACTATATCCACGATATAGTGCCTTATTGCTTTTATAAAACGGTCCCCAAATATGCGATTGCTGTACAGAATGAATTTTAATTAAAAAAAAATTTAACATGAAAATTAAGCTGTTTATGTTCCTCCGCCAGAGAATATAGTGCCTCGTTGCTACACAACGCAGAAACACAGTAACATTAACTAGCAAAGAGAGTACATTAGTTAGACAATATGATAAAGGAATAAATGACCTGGTTTTATTTTATTTCTTTAGCACATTTGATTGATCATTTCCATCGATCATGCAAGCACTGAAAAATTGTCCAAACCCTAGTTCGTCAGCCATTTTTTTTTTCGCTGTGGGAGTGCTCCCATTGGTGCTGGTCTCAGTGCCTTCTAGGATATAACGCCAGTGATTTCTTATTAAAATTGGGCTTCCAATAACGCTGCAGCGAACTCATGTTTTTATCTCCACTATAACAGCCATAATCTCCCATGCTTTTAACTGAGCGTTTCATAATTTCTAAGAATTAAAATTATTTAAACTATATGACACTGATCATTCATTGAGAAGGCAAAATATCACAAGGATCCTCAAGAGTGCAACAAAGACAAAAAAAAATACGCGTATCAGATACATGAGAATTCAAGCTTTTTTATCTATGCTTTCTTGTCTATGCTAAGAAGTAGTCTTTCAAATTTCTTTAACACACGGTAAAAAGTCAAAATTCTGGGGTGTGCATATATCAGAGAATATAGCACGGTTTCGAAAGTGTGTCAGCCAATCAGATTTCAGGACCAGAATTATCCATTTTATAATAGGGAATTTATGGAATCGCGTATCTAAAGAAATTAATAATGATATTAATTTAAGGATCTAAATATCTAAATATATGTATCTATATAGCTGGAATTATTACTGTATTCCACTTTTTTTGTAAACACTTTTTATTAACAACCGAATCGCAGCAGGTGAGATCCTGTTTATTTTTTATGGTCTGTAGCTCAAATCCTGCTTAACTAAAAATTAGACACAAGAAGAGTATTAATGGACAATGTTGTGAGGCTCTGGTGGAATTTCTTTGTAAACTGAAGAGTTATAGAGGATACACAGTTGTGTATCGCCTCTTTTTACACTTATAAAAAAGAACATTCCAATGTTAATAAGACACAGAAGATATTAATAAGGTAGTGCTTTCGGGCTCACGTGGGTATGCAGCTGAAATGTCGCTGTTTAAATGAATGAGAAATTAGATTGCTTATAAATCTAATCACTTATTCTACATAAACACAATGCAATTGCTCTCTGAAAATGCTCTCGCCAAGTGAAATAAAAACAGGTTTTGATAGTTAATACCCACTTTTTATGTGTGAAACACGGGTGATTTTTCTTCCTCCTGATCAGCTTAGAAATCTGTGTATGCTGTAAGGTTTTACTTCTTAATTAAACGTTTAAAATACACGTTTCAAATAGAAAAAAATCATATTCTGTTGTCTTCCTGGTATGTAGAACAGATCAGCAGGTCTTTTTGCCCCCAATCAGAGGGGTGTCAGATGGTGTCAGCCAATCACTATTCTGAAGCTGTGCCATTATTTCTGGTATACACACACCCCAGAATTCTCTCGCATAGTTGAAATCATTTTCATTTTTAGAAATTATTTAACGCTCGGTTAAAAGCAAGGGAGATTATGTCTGTTATAGTGGACAAAAACAAGAGTTTGCTGCGGCATTATTGGAAACACAATTTTAGCAACAAATTGCCTGCGTTATATCCTAGAAGACACAGACCTGTGCCAGTGGGAGCATGCCTGGAGTGTAAAAGAAAATGGCTGACGAACTAGGGGTTGGACAGTTTCCAAGTGCTTGTACAATTGATGGAAATGTTCAAATAAATGTGATAAAGAAATAACGTAAAAATCATTTATTCCTTTATCATATTGGCTAGCTAATGTCCTCTTTGCTAGTTACTTGTGGCTGTATTTCTGTGTTGCGTAGCAACAAGTGACTATATTCTCAGGCGGAGGAACGTAAACATCTTAATTTTCGTGTTAAATAATTTTTTTAAATTAAAATTATGATACAGCAATCGCATATTTGGGGACCGTTTCATAAAACTTTCATGCTTAAAATGTTTAGGGAGAAATGAAAGACTGGTGTGTATTTTTTCTTTAAACTACCAAGACCAGCCATATACAGTACAGTTTACATACAGTATTATGTTTATGTTCCAAAATTAATATTGTTTATGACCTTCAGATGCATTATGCTCCTCTTCTTTTTATGCTCAGCTGCTAAAATTTTCCTTTAGTTGTAAAATTCCATAAAAATATTAAATACTAAGCACATTAAAACATGCACAGTAAAGAGATTAAATGATTAAATCTTTCCACGACCGACCAACGCACCACGAGTGCCCCCGTCGGTCATTTTGGCCAGCCAATCACCTACTGTGGTATGACACGTTATGACCCGTTATGACATAGTGAGTTGCCTGCAGTACGGTTTTATACCGCACACTTTGAATGGCTGCATCTGTATGTATTTAGCTGGTTGTATCAGGGTATTAATATATTAATATATCAGGGTAATAATAGTATTTAATATATCACAGTTGTAGCGGCAATGCTTATTAATAAGTCAGAATTAAGTGTTGCTGTGCATTCCTAAGTGAGGTCCCATCTCTCTTTCTCAAGCTATTCACGCAGTTCTGATTGAAGGTGTTTTCTCTCACCTTCAATCAGAGCAGCTAAGGAGCAGCTCCCAAATGGGGATGCGCCCAGCTTTACTTGGCTATCATGATTAATGGCCATTCCTGGCACCTATCTGTCTGAGTCTTGTGAACATCTGGATCGCAGTCCTAGATGTCAGAGGTCATTGTTACTCATCTCTCACCTTGACCAACCAATCAGGAACCTGCAGGGTGTGGTAACCACATGTGGGTCTGAAATGCCGATAATTTTTCAAGCAATCATCACCTTTCTTGGTTCTGGTTTAAAAGATACTGCACAGCTCAGAAACTTAGCTATTTTCACATCCTTAGACAATCAGGTGATGGCCAGTGTTGACTTCATGTATTACCTCACAAGTAACAGTGAATGGGTTGCTTGCTCAAACTTTTAAAAAAAAGCGAGCAGCAGGACGTAGTCAATCTACAAACATAGAAGAACAGGGGACTGCTGACATTAAATGTTACAGGTGTGGACTAACAACGCACAAAGCAGACAAATGCAGAACACGAACAGCAAAATTTCTACATTGTAAGAAAACTGGACATTATGCATGAGTGTGTAGAAACAAAGACAGTTCCCAAAAAGAGATAAAAATGGTGATAGGTACAGGAAGTGGAAGAAACTTCTTTGGAGTAGAACTGTTCAAGAAAGTGTTTGCACACAGAACTAAACTTAAGCAGACTAATAAAAAAATGTATGTCTATGAGAAAATTAACCCATTTCAGTGTGTTGGTTACTTTGAGGAAAATGTAATAAAGGACAAAGTCTATGTAATTGAAGGAAATGTAGAAGACATGTTGGGAACAAAATCATGTTTTGATCTGAAGATTCTCGTTGTAGGTGACACTGTCAATGTAGTTTACCAGTCTAACCAGTTAAGTGGTTAGCACAGGAATATGAGTCACTCTTTAAAGGTTTAGGACAGATCAAGGGTTACAGTCACAAGATTACAGTAGATAAGAAAGATCCGTCAATAGCTCAAAGTCTGAGATAAGTATCCAATCTGATGATAGGACCTGTTAATCAGGAACTAGATACGATGCTAGATAATGGAATTACTGAAGAAGTGAATGGTGCAGAATGGTAATACCTAAAAAAGACACCAAGGATGTGAGACTGTGTGTGGATCTGCAAGAAGTGAATAAAGCAGTTACCAGAGAGAGACATCCAGTACCAACAGTTTGCAGCATATTGCAAGCAGTGCAAGAAGCCACAGTTTTTCCAAAGTTAAATGCTCGAAAAGGGTTCTGGCAAGTTGAGTTGCCCCAGAATCAAGAGACCTGACTACCTTTATTACACACAGGTGTTGCTACCATTTCAGAAAAGTTCCTTTAGGCTTGTCTAGTGCCCCAGAGGCCTGTCAGAAGGGTATGGACTCGACATTATTTGCAACGGCAGGTGTTGAATGGTATATGGATGGTGATGTAGTACATGTGGAAAATGAAGAACAACTAGGAAAGAGGCTCAGGCAAGCATACCAAAGATTTCAAAACAGAGGCTTAACTTAAAAAAAAAAGATAAGTGTATTCAGAATCACCAGGTAGAGCTCTCAGGGAGTTAACTCAATACTGAGCAGCAAGAAGCGGGTAGGAGAGGCTTAAATACTGCAGCCTGCCACAGGTTAGGGTGTCTGATGTTGAGTTAACACGTGCGGCGGCGCTTGTAATTATCGCTCTGCTGCTGGCACTGATTAGTTCTCTTGGGAGCTGGTCTGGGCAGGTTGGTGGTCGTGACAGTTACATGCAAATAGAACGTGAAGACCTGGATTGTAATTGGCCAGTGGAACATTTTAGGACATATTTATGGATAGGAAAGTTCACACTTCAAACAGATCATAAATCCCTCATTTACATGTTCAATTTCAAAAAGGCAACATTGTTACCACCCAGGATACAAAACTTGGATTGAGATTATAGCCATATGATTACAAAATTGAACACATAGTAGGGAAAACCAATGTCGCAGACTCATTGTTACGTCT
Organism: Lepisosteus platostomus; assembly: GCF_059453375.1. Classification (NCBI taxonomy): domain Eukaryota; kingdom Metazoa; phylum Chordata; class Actinopteri; order Semionotiformes; family Lepisosteidae; genus Lepisosteus; species Lepisosteus platostomus. The sequence continues at coordinate 44,389,736 of NC_142612.1, read as the reverse complement.
TCTTTTACCAGACACAAAAGACAATGGTTATGTAGAAACCTATGTTTATATAGAGTGATTTAATCAGCACTTATGAACTGCATGGAGAGATCAGTGTGATCATGGCTGTCTGAGGTGAAATGAGAAACTTTGGGCTTGGAGAAATCTTTAATCTTCACAGCCCTAACATGTTCTCTGAAGCGGTCTCCTAGTCTCCTTCTCGTTTCCCCAACATAGATAGCTGGGCATTGTTTGCAAGAGATAAAGTAAATGAGGTTGTTGGAGGTACAGGATGTCATCTGGGTGATCCAGAATTGACCCGAGGGGCCCTGAATGAGCGTGTTGTTAGATATGTATTTGCAGGTGATGCAGGGAGTTCTGTTGCAGGGGAAGGTGCCTGGTGGGTATGAGTGCCATCAAGGAAGCTGTGAACAAGAAGTTTATGTAGACTGGTTGGTCGGAAGTAAGAAATGATTGGGCGGTCAGAAAAAAAAGTACCGATGGAGGGATCGTCCTGTAAAATGGAGTAGTTGTTAATAATGGTCCTGAGGGTAAAAAATTGTTAGGGTGGTTGGGAGGCACCAAAGGAATGCAGTTGTGAGACAGGGAGTTCCTAATCAAATTGATGATCCAAGGGCTGTTTTTGGCCCGGGTGACGGCCGTATCGATAACATGGGTGGGGTATCCTCTGTTGATGAAAAAAGAATGCATTTTGAGTGCTTGGTTCTGGAAATCCATGGTGTCACTGCAGAGTCGATGTTGTCACGACCACCAGCCAGCAGAGATCAACGCATAAGTGCGCTAATCAGTACCAGCAGCGTGTTACTATTAACAAGCGCCGCCGCACGAGTTAACACACCTGCAATTGCTCTACCGTGCACGCCGGGTTATTTATACGATTCTAACCTACTTCCCGTTGCTCAGTATTGAGTTCACTTCTTGTTGCTCTGCCTAGCGTTTCTTACCCTTTTGCCTTCCTGGAATTCTGTCTACCCCTTTTGCCTTCGGACTTTGGATCTCGTCTCGCCCCTTGGATTGTTTGCTATCTGTGCCTATTTCGGATTTGATCCTGCAGCTCTCTTTTCGACCACGATTCTGTCTCACATTTTGGATTGTTCGCCACCAGTGCCTTTACCGGATCTCGACCTACCTTACGCCTTCGGACTACGACACATCTCCTGGTTTTGCTCTGTACGCTTACTTACCTCCCTATGACTCCTGCATCTGCATCCGATCCTTTTCACCTCTACAGAGCAGCGTTACAGATGTAGCCTGAGGAACTGTGAAAAAGGTGTGAGTTTTTGGTGTGAGTGGGGTGAAAAAGCTGTACAGGAGATAGTTGTGTGAATCTATGAGTTTGTAATAGAACGACGTAGAGAGTCGGGGATGGTTAATAGATAAATTTATGTCTAGAAATGGAAGACTTGTGGAAGATATGTTAACTGCATATTTAAGGGACGGGTGAGAGTTAGTGTATTGATGCAGGAAGTGCTCTAGCTGGTAATAAGAGCATGTAGCACCACCGACGCAGTCATCAATGTATCATTTGTAGAGGTAAGGGACAAAGTCAGTATAGGAAGCAATGAAACATTCTTCTGTCCAGCCAACAAAAATATTGGCAGAGCTAGGTTCCATCCTGGTGCCCATGGCGACTTCACTAACCTGCTGATAAAAAAGGTTATTAAATGAGAATGCCTTGAGTGTGAGAACCAATTCCGCAAGACGCACTAGAGTGTGGGTGGGTGGGTCAGGCACTTTGTCTAGCATGAGGGCTGTAAGACCATCACTGTAGGGAATGACGGTGTAGAGAGACGTGATATCCATGGTAAAAATGTAGCATTCTGGACCCTGAAATTGGAAATCATGGAAAAGTTGGAGGGCAAGGTTAGTGTCCTTGATATATGAGGGAAGCATTTCAACCAGCAGTCTCATAAGTATGCCGAGAAAAGCAGAGATGAGTGTGTTGGACAACTGCATGCTGAGACAATGGGGCATCCAGGGTGTCAGTTTCTGGATTTTGGGAAGGAGATAGAATTGTGATACCTGGGGATGTTTGATGATGGGATTTCTCCTTGGGTGAAAATTTCTCCTTGGGAGAGAAATTCAGGCACTCCAATCTTTCAGCAAAAGGGATGATATTGTCATCAAACCATCGGACAAAGGAGGAGCTGTTGTGGTGTGGCAAAAAGCCTTGTACATTAAGGAAGCCTCCAGACAATTGACCGATACTTCTGCCTACCATCCTCTCCAACAGGATCCTATCACTGACTACCAGAAGGAAGTGGTATCCATTATCTCTCTTCTTATCAGCAACCAAGAGTTCCCCCAGGAGGCGAATTGTTTCATCGTCTAATTCTATCTTCTTCCCAAAATCCACAAATGCGACACCCCTGGATGCCCTATTGCCTCAGCATGCAATTGGCGGACCACACTCATCTCATATCTATTGTTGTATCAGTCATATCTTCAGCCACAGTTATTAGAGAGCTGATGAACATCTTTGCACGATTTGGTTATCCACTAGAGGTAGTAACAGATAATTGCAAACAATTTGTAAGACAATATTTTGAATAATTTGAATCATGTGGAATTAAACACGTCCGTGCATTGCCTTACTATCTGATAAGTAATGGCAAAATGTAAAGATTTCACAGATTCCTGAGAAAGGCCTTAAGAGCAGCTGCAATGGAAGGAGGAGATCCCTAAGCTTTTTCTGGCATATCGATCAACACCTCACAGGGCATCTGGTGAAACCCCCACCTAATCTTATCTTTGGACTAAACTACCAAACGTGGAAAAGAAAGAAGACGAAGGGCTGATGGACATTCAAAAGACAAAAGATATCATAGACATCATGAGGAGTACACACAAAAAATGAAATTGTTTGCAGACCAGACACATCGATAAAGGGATCACAATTTTTATTCTCTGCTTGAAGTTTGATTAAATTGAATGTCAACTCATCTGTCCCTGAACAAAAGTAGTGACGTCTCATGTTCATTCAGGTTGAACAGGCTCACTTAGGAAATTTAAACTAAGGAAAACTTAGCGAAACCACTGTCTGTTTTTTCAAAGCTTGGTACTATAAAATAAATTTCATCTAGTCTGTTCCAGTACAAAAATGACAGTACGAGGAACATAACATCTTAATTCATGTTAAACAGAATAGATTCAGGTAATCAACTTGACAATACCTCAAAACTTTTTTCCTCAAAACTTCATGTGAAAAAATAATAACTTTATGTCAGCACTTTTTATCTAGAATACATATGAATCTAAAGTGGCCTAATGATTTTTAATAGAAAATATTAAGTTTTAACACTGTAAAAAAGTTTAGTTTTAATAACTCATAAATATTTTATTATCCATGGCAGCTTCACTCTGCTTTGATAGTTTAGAACATTAAACATCACCATTCTGCGAGGAATTTAGGGTAATTCCCTTCAGCGAAGTCTGCATACAGATGCAGTTATTGAAAACGAGCAGGCGATACCGCATTATTTTGCGGTGCGCTTGACGCAGCCTACCGCGAGTTACTGTAAATTCTTGTATAGTACCTCATAATACCACGTGGTACTGCAAGTAAAATAATAGTATCCGGAATTTCCTCAATGTGGAGCTAATAAAGCTCAACCTCTCATGTTTGAGCTGTCGCCACCAAAGTCTTTAACGAAGATATTACTAATAGTATTAATAATGAATGACAAGCTGTAAACTCAAAGTATTGCCCTGGTCCACATTCTTTTTTTCATTGACCGTCTTTGTAAAAGTAACACCACAGCATTTCGCAATCATGCATTTGTTTCAAATCATGCAAAGTACAGTAATTTTTGAGAATCTCCGATTCACCATGCCTTTCACATGCTCATACAAGAGATTGATTTAGGAACATAAACATATTACTGTATGCAAACTGTACTGTATACAGTATGTATATGTATATTTAATGTCTTTACTGTACCCGTTTAAGTATTGAATATTTATATGGAATTTTACCACTGAAGAGAAATCTTAGTAGCTGAGCATAAAAAGAATAGGAGCATATAACGTGTGTGAATGCCATAAACGATATTAATTTTGGAACATAAACATACAGTTTGGCTGGTCTCGGTACTTTAAAGAAAAAATACACACCAGTATTTCATTTCTCCCTAAACATTTTAAGCATCGAAGTCTTTAACGTGATACCGGAGTCAACAAGCATACTTTTAGAATTTGATTAAAAGGGAATATAATATGGAATCACGTATCTAAAGAAATTAATAACAATATAATTATATTCATGTACCGTAACACAAGAATAGTACACACTGTACAATATCTGTAGATACTGTTTCTGTAAAGCTTTTTCAACACTCATCATGTGACCTTGCCAGTGGCGCTGTGGGCTAGGTTCCCGACTAATACATCATACATTGGGTGTTCGAATCCAGTTGGAGCCATGACTTTTTTTTTTTAACAAACATTTCTTTGAAAAAATAAAATAGGGTTAGTGTTAGGGTTACTGTCAAACTTTAAATCAACAATTGATTTAAGGACGATCTGTCAAAGTGCAATGAAATACAATATTGTTTTTGTTGTTATTGTTGTTTTTATCCTGTAAAGCATTTTGAGAAGCCACCTTTAAAGGCGCTATATAAAAGCGCTGATTCTTATGGAATGTGTTTTCTTTCTTCTTTTTTTAATAATGGAATAAACGTATTACTTGATTCTTATGGATGCCCGATTCCGCCGGGGATTAAAAAAAAAAAACCCAAAGCGTTTTACAGGATAAAAACAATAACAACAATACTGTTAGGCTGGGCAAACGATTTTTAATTTTTTTTAAAAATAAATAAAAAATAAGATATAATGAAGTGTTCTGGCTTAGACATTAACGAAGAGCATAACGAAAGCCATAAAGGTCATAAACAATATTAATTTTGGAACATCATTATGTAAAATGTATGTTGCTGTTATTGGTATTTTAAAGAAAAAATACTGTAAAAGCCTGGGTTCGGTAAAATGTTTCAGGCATTCATGTGAAGGACAACAGAGCTTTCACTGGCCGATTATCAAACTTTATTGATAAAACAGAAACAAAAACTATCCGACCAAACCAGAAAAAGAAAAAAAGAATCAAGAATAATGGACACAGCGCGACCCCTGCATTCTCTCCTCATGTACAGCATTTGAGCTTTAAATTTAAACTGTGTATTACAGCATGTTAATCATCAGTCATTAAAAAGTTGGTAGATTTTATGAAAGCAAGATTGCTCAGTTTTGCAAAAGTAAACAACCTACCATAAATATTTATAATTATGCAGAAATATTTTATGCATCAAAGCCTTTACCGAAAATATTACTAATAGTATTAATAATGAATGACTTTGCACAAGCTGTAAACTCAAAGTATTACGCTGGTCCACATTCTTTCTAACCATCATTTTAAACGAAAATACTTTTAGTTTTTTCTTTGACAAACAACACAGCATTTCGTTGCTCTAACTAACGAGGACAGGACATTAGCTAGCCAATACGATAAAGGAATGACTTTTTTTTGCTAATTTCTTTAGCATATTTGTACAAGCACTTGGAATCTGTCCAAGCCATACTTTGTCAGACATTTTCTTTTACTGCAACGGACATAAAAACTCCCTTGCTTTTAACAGAGCGTTTCATAATTTCTAACTACGAAAATTATTTAAACTGCGACACTTATCATTCAACCAGAGCTCAAAATATCACAAGGATCCTCAAGAGCACATCAAAGACTGTATTAAAAGATATTTGTATCAGATACATGAGAATCCAGGCTTTTTTATCTACGCCTTCTTTTCCATATACCAGATATTATGGAACCACTTCAGAAGAGTGTCAGCCAGTCAGATTCCAGGAATCGGTACTTTAAAGAAAAAATACACACCAGTATTTCATTTCTCCCTAAACATTTTAAGCATCGAAGTCTTTAACTAACATGTGAAATAGCATGTAAAAAAGTGGTAGTTTTAAACTTTTCTGCTAATATAAAATGGAATCGCGTATCTAAAGAAATTAATAACGATATGATTATAGTCATGTACTGCGACAGGGCTGTGTAGGGCTGTTTCACCTCTCTCTTCATGCGACTTCCCCAGTAGCCTACTGGTCCATGTGCCTGATTACTAACCTAAAGGTTGTGTGTTCAAATCCAGCCGGCACCACGACTTTTCTTTTAACAAATATTTCTTTGAAAAAATAGAATAGCAATATTATGGACAATTAATTGACTTTTATATTTCTAAATATCACAACATGATCGAATTTAAGTCATTTTTGAAATCAATGAATAGTCACCTTCTTCCCTTCTGACAAGGGTCCCTGCTTCTGCTTCCTGCTTCTATTGTGTGTGTGTGGGTTGGGGATCCCTTTAGATCTCCCTTCAGATTTAAAATGGTTATTAATCATATCTTTGGTGTAGCATCTTATCAGTGCAGCTGATCTTTTGGTGCCTGGGTCAACTATCACAAAGCTTTAGAGAACTTAACATTTCTATTATCAACAAATTGTAAATACGATGTTTACATTGGCATTATTAATTTTTCACATGGGTGTATAGAGGATTGTCACCTGTCACTGACAGTAGACCCCCCCTCTTAGGCTGCGCACATGATCTTTTAAATTTTTATAGAGAAATGGAGGCTGTACAGTATGCGTTACAATATAAACATTAATATTGATTTAAATTGCGTTTTGATTTAAATCGCAAACGCGTGTTTAATTATATGTGTTTTAATTATAATCAGACAAATGCAACATAAATTGATACAGTATCTTTGTCTTCTAAGTATCTTAATAAACTTTCAGCATAGCTTTCTCCCCATTTAGATTGATTTTTCTTGGGATTTTGGGATCAAACGTGGAAAGATTAGATTGTAATCATTTTTATTTTTTAAATACGTTTTAGAAAAGTGTAATCTATACTAAAAAGATGTACACCACCTGCTATATAGATACATATTGTAATACTTTCGGGTCAGGATAGGAAGGACACAAGAACTCAGACTTGCGGAGTTAAAGGAAGTGAAAGCCTTTATTTTTCTTCTCCATCACCACCTGCTAGCCCGGCTCTCCCGCGCCCCCGCCCGCCAACAGTGCGAGCCTACACACCGCCTGCGAGCCCGAGAGAGAGAGAAGAGAGACAGAGAAAGACCCAGGGGTGCAGAAGCAGGGAACTATTTACAAGGAAAACGGATACCTCCCCAGACTGTACGCCCGCTTCACTGTGGGACAGCTGCACTGGTCAATGGCCTTCCTAAACCCCACCCTGACCATTTTCACACCTGTCCTGCTCTTCCCCAAGCACCCCAGCCGGGCGCTCTTCGGCCTCTGCCCGGGGCGAATGTATATTTAAATATTTAGACCCGGCGCGGCACCAAGAGAGTGTCTGCATTTATAACTTAGTTTTTAAAATTAGTCACGCAATACGAAGCATCTCTTTTTACTTTTAAGTCCCTTAATTATCATTAAGCACAGCTTTCTCACCACTTAGATTACTTTTTGATACCATCCTTAGACAAAGCAGAAACTTCTTGTATTTTCAGATGACATACAAGTGGAAAGATTACAGATTTGAATTCTTTAATTTGGTTACGTCTAATTAAGTCTTTAATTTTGTTACGTTATACGTTTTAGGAACGTTTCATCTATACAAACACCACAAAACTATTCTCGATTGTATTGCTGAATGTTATGTTACACTTACAGTAGTTCACTGTTTTAAATACATCTAATTAAGAAAGTTAGGTGTAAGCATAAACTAATAGTAATCAATAATATTGAATTTAGCACCGTAATAAGTTGTTGCACTTTCCCCCGCATCTTGTAAAAATATATTTTCATTGTTCAAATATACATTAAACCTGACTATCATATAATAAGTTAAATACAAAACCAAAGAAAACACAGGGTAAAATTTAATTTAAATATTTTGTTAACAATGTTAACTGTTTATAAATAATAAAATGTATTAACTAAAGAGTAGGATGGCACAGTTATTAGTATGCTTTTTGTTTTGTTTCTTTTTCATAAATACAACAGTAGTACCTGATGTTTCAGTGGCTTTCAAAATTAAATTATGCATGCAATCCTGTGAACTGGCCTGTGATACTGGCTATGTAATACCCTGCATTGTGGAACAATAGTTTATTTTAAAGGATAGAGAAAGCACAGGAAACAGGCAGTAAGATTGATCAGATTAGTATGAAAAGCCATTTAGCAAAGAGGGAATGAGAAGAGTGAACAACTAGTATACTTGAGATCTTTTTTTCTCAAACAGGGAAAATCTGATCATGTTTCTCTATAACAATAATAAAAAACTTTATTTTACATATCACCTTTAAAAATGGCATCTCAAAGCAATGAGAAACAGTTAAAACTGTGTAAAAACAGTTAAAAGGACCACAGATTACAAAGTAAATACCCAGACAAACGCAAACGCGTTTTTAATAAAATGCTTTTATTCATTCAGCAGAGAGAGAGAGATAGAGACATCCAGCAGAGAGAGACACACACACCGGTTTTCATTGACAAAAAGTAATTGTTTTTTTTACATTCCTCTTGTCTAACAGGAATGTTTTGTTTGTGGACAGACTGTCCACAAACGTGAGACTGTCTTTCTCAGACTCACATTCCCGAATGTCCCCAGCCCCGGTCAACAATCCTAGGAAGAACATGAAACAGACTGTTAATAAAATTGTTGCAATTTTGTTCGGTCAGTTCTTCCTCCCAGAATTTATAGATTGCATCGATCAGTTCCTGCTTTGTGATGGGCTTAGCAGTTTTCCGAACATAGTCTTTCAGCGAATGCCAAACCATCTCTATCGGATTTAGATCTGGGGATTCGGCTGGAGTTTTCACCCAGTTCACTCCTTCTGCTACAAGCCTCGCCCTTGCTGCTGTGTGTTTCGGATCGTTGTCTTGAAAGAGACGGTGCCTTGATCCAAAGTGCTCCCTGATATATGGGGCAGCATGCTGTTTCACCATGGCTTCCTCGAAGAATTCACGATCCATAATTCCTTCGAAAATTAGAAGTGGTCCCGGGCCTCTTCTAGATATACCCCCAAGACGTGAACCTTCAGTGGATGTTTAGGCTTTGGCTTGTCCACATATCTCCCCTTTTTACAAAATGACATTGTTGAAAACTGTTCCAGAGCCACTGTTGTTTCGCCAGTGAAAAGCACATCCTGAAATGCCTCCCCCTGTTCAATCCATTGGAGCGCTTGTTTGAGTCTTTCCTCTTTGTTTTTTAGCCTTATCATGTGTTGGTTTTTCTGTATCTCCATCCAAGCCTCCTGTGTACTCTTCTTATCGATGTCAGGCTAACGGTCGCACCGAGGTCAGTCCATAGCCGTCTTTGGACTTGCATCGCCGGTAGCTCATCATTTTCATCATTCAGTTTGTCAATAGCTCGCACAATAGGACTTGAAAAAAAAGAGATCAACAGTTAGTTTTAAAAATAATGTGCGTAGTTGTATTTACATGCAAGAAAGGTATTTTTAGAAATTTATTTACCTTTGAATCGTCCTCGGTTTAGATTCTCTTTGCCTCCTCTCCCCTTTATAATGTCGTCTCACTGTGCTTTCAGAAACTAAGACGTCCATCGAAGCCAAATGCTGTACAATGCCCCGTGTTGACTTCCCGTTTCTTTTCATCTTCATTATTTGGTGTGAGAGAGTCTTCGTGATTTTGGCCATAGTCCGTCTCCTTACCAAAGCGATACAGTGGTGCAGTTGAAGTCTGTACCTATATATAGTATGGTACAGATAAAACTTACACCATACCCATGAGCTAATACCAGGGAAAGACACTCCTATTTTATTTAAAACACAATACGCCAGGAAATGTGTCTGATGCATTAGCTAGCTAAAAAAATTGCGTCGAAAACCTGGGCATAACAGTTGTTTCCTTTTTCTGATCACTCGCTCTCTGGATACATGTCTCACCTGTCCTGTTCTTTGTTTTCTTAATTTGCTGATTATGCCTGCTGCGATCCACTCCTGCCCTCACACCTAAAGAAGACTATTTTAAATATCTTTGTGTGGTCCATTGTGCAATTAACCCTTGTATGTGCTGTCCTTTGACAAAACAAGGCTCGCCAGATAATGTGAATCGAAACCTGTTTTTCTAGCTTTTAAAGTCGTGCGATGTGTAAGCAGGAACACATCATTATATATTACATATGAAAAATACATAAAATAGCTCCTAAACAAATGCAAACTTGTTTTTAATAAAATGCTTTTATTCACTCATAATCTGACAATTTCAGGAAGACTAAGGAAGGACTAAGGAAGTTGTCATCTGTTGTTGAAGCTCTGTGAGCTCGGTGACTTTGAGACCACTTGTTATCCCAAGTTGTTGGATTGCCACAATTCAAATAGAGAAAAAAGAGCTGACTGACAAGAATTAAGATGTGGCTGTCAAAGCTGGATTAAAAAAAAAACACATTGCCCGTCGTTAGTTGCATTGCTTGAAAAATAATTTTATTTCGAGAGACTGGAGAAGTAATTCAAGTGTTTTTTTAACTTCCTGAAAAACAAGTAACAATTTAACAATATGTGCAAAAGATTATTGATATGTTGCAGTTGTGAATGTCTGTGGAGTGTATCTTATTTGCCTGTCCTGGCTGGTGGAGCTCATCCAGCTGTGTCTGGATATCTCCGTCAAATATTCGGCTAGTGTGTATTGTCTGTTTAGGGTTCTGTAGCATTCCACATGGCTGGACAGCTTGTTCCCCCCTCCTGCCCCTCTCTGTGTACAGTAGAGCCTCTTGTTCTGGCTGGACAGGAGGCTCTACTGTACACAGAGAGGGGGGGGAGGGTTGAACAAGCTGCACAGCCGTGTGGTTGAAGCTGATACCCTGGATTCTCTCCAGACACAGCTTAGGGGCTCCACCATCCAGGACAGGAGGCTCTACTGTACACAGGGGCGGGAGGGGGGGACAAGCCGATACATACTCCTAGAGTTTGATTAATAGGGAATATAATATAAAAATATAGTACTAAAAATAAGATACACTCTACAGACATTCACAACGGCGACTGTCAGAAGATAGGACATAGCGGCTCAGGCACCCGCTGAATGGAAAAGGGGCACTTTAATGTTCTGTACGGCTAATATTAAAGCCAATACTTTAATATTCTTTTCTGTATGTTTAACAATAGTGGGTACTGGCCTAATTTGGTCTTGTCCAGATTGATTGTCAGCGCCCAGGTCTGACAGTGCTGCTGCAGCAGTGCCAGGTTCTGCCGCAGCCTCTGTTCTGTGGGCGACAGCAGGACCAGGTCGTCTGCAAAGAGCAGGAACTCGATTTCTGTAATTAATGCAGATCAGTAAATCAAGGAACAAAACAATTATTGTGCCCGGCTCCTCAATGGGCTTTGACGTGCTAATGGTTTCACAATCCGGGTGTGGCAAGCCTCTAATGTCTCCCAACTTCGGCAAAAGGAACCTGCCTTTCATTGGAAGACAATGAACACATTCTAGCCGTACATGAGAATATAGCATAAATACACCAAGGGATTGGGTGAGCTCCCATCACAAAAAAAAAACTGTGAGCCTGCACTACAATGACCACAGTACAGTATGGAGACCAAGACCTTTTACAGGAAGAGATGGGGTGCTTCTGCCGCCCCAGCTTCCAAAGAGCGAAGGGTAAGCAAATACAGCAGGCTTCATCTGAAATACGCGATTATAGCGCATATTACAAGGTTTTATTGCCGTTTTGAATTTTACATTCAATTATAAATATTTCTTCGTAGCCTGTTCTTCAAGAAAACACCGCACGAGTGAAACAATCTTCGAAATCTACCACCAGGACAGTAAAAAAGAAAGCGGTAAGACAGATAAAAAGAAAAGTTTATTTTGACGTCTGTTCCGCAACTGATGAATACTACTGTGTGACTTTATTTCTTACATGAATTATGTTATTTTGCCACAGGTCGAGGGTCTCTGCTCTCGGCCACTGGCCAGGGTGCCAACCTGTAGAAGTAGCACCTGTATGGAGACTTTTCGGCAGCAGCGGGAGCAGTAGTACGCATTACTGGGGAGGATTTGGAGGCTAGAGACACTCCTGAAAATGCAGAAGAAGGAGACAGTATGTTCCAGCAGTCAAACAGTTGAGCAGCTGTCTCCCAATAAGTGCCTCTCCCCGCCGCACAGGTTGCAATGCCTGGCGGAAGTTCTGCCCCCCGCAGAGCACACACCGCCTCAGGATACTCCATCCCGGCCTCTCCGCTCACCACCGCGCAGGAATTGTTTGATGCTGTCCCCGCCGTCTATCTTCGCTCAGGAAGCACCGTTTACAGAGGGGAATTCACAGACACAAGTGGGACGAATAATTCTCCCAGATACCCATCACTCAAGAGAAGGTGGGGGGTTGTACTTGCAGTGCATCGGTATAGATGGGAAATCAAGAGCCGACCGCTGCGCCGCCCTCGTGTTTCGAAATCTTGTGACTTTTGAAATTTACTGGGGGTGGGCCTTGAAATCTCCGGGAAACCATTAATAGCATGGTGAATCGGAGATTCTCAACACTTACTTGCGACTGGAAAATAATTTGTGATCGGATCAATGAAATGCTTCGAAGAAGGAGGCGCTCTTTTCCTCTAGTCTAACAGTCTGTCCACAAACAAAACATTCCTGTTAGACAAGAGGAATGTAAAAAAAACAATTACTTTTTGTCAGTGAAAACTGGTGTGTGTGTGTCTCTCTCTGCTGGATGTCTCTCTCTCTCTGCTGAATGAATAAAAGCATTTTATTAAAAACGTGTTTGCGTTTGTCTGGGTATTTACTTTGTAATCTGTGGTCCTTTTAACTGTTTTTACATCTAGTGTATTGCTTTGAGATGCCACTTTTAAAGGTGATATGTAAAATAATGTTTTTTATTATTGTTATAGAGAAACATGATCAGATTTTCCCTGGTTCAGAAAAAAAGATCTAAAGTATACTAGTTTGTCACTCTTCTCATTCCCTCTTTGCTAAATGGCTTTTGAAGAGAGTCACATGAAGATAGAGGTGAAACAGCCCTACACAGCCCTGTCGCAGTACACAAATATAATTATATCTTATTAATTTCTTTAGATACGCAATTCATTTAATACAGTCTTTGCTGTGCTCTTGAGGATCCTTGTGATATTTTGAGCTCTGGTTGAATGATAAGTGTCGCAGTTTAAATAATTTTCGTAGTTAGAAATTATGAAATGCTCTGTTAAAAGCAAGGGAGTGTTTATGTCTGTTACAGTAAAATAAAATGCCTGACAAAGTAGGGCTTGGACAGATCCCAAGTGCATTTTTGCAATTTACCTTGCATTGTGCATTGTGCTGCTGTAATACAGTTTAAAATAATTAAAAGTCTAAACAGTATCAGGTTTATTTATGGGTTGCAATTTAAAAAAAGTCAAAAACCGCACTCAAAGCGAGAGAGAGAGTTTTTTGCCCTCTGCCAAAAAAAACCAAATCACACCTTGCTAATACATTTGCGGCCTTTTCAAAGTATGTGCTGTCCCTTGACAAAACAAGGCTCGCCAGATAATGTTTATGGCAGGAAAGGGGGTTAACTGATAAGGATTGCAGATGCAAGCTATAGAAAAACCTCTTCAGATTATGTCAGTTTGCACAGTGAACATACAGGCACTCCGTACGGAACAGCTCAGCGAACTCCAGGCTCAGGCCCCAAGGACTGAGAAATGGACCTGGATGGAACGCAATGTGGGGCTGCAGAAGGATGGGACCTGGAGGTGCCAGCGAACAGGCAGACCCGCCTGCCCCAAGCAACTAATGCCCTACCTGGCACAGCAAATATACTCCACAGCACACCCAGGTGTTAGCCAAATGACTCGACGCTTTGCTCACAGCTGGGTGGGCACAGGCTTCACACCCTTCGCAGCTGATGTGGTACAACGCTGTGGAGAGTGCCAAAAAGCCTCTGGAGCACCGCCGGTTCGGGCTCCTAATCTTCGACGTCCTGCACCCGAGGGGCCCTTTAGACACTGGCAAATAGACTATTGTTCACTGCCACCTTGTAAAGAGAAAACAGGCCTCCTGGTGATGGTGGACCAGTTTTCTAGATGGGTGGAGGCTGTCCCTGTCAAACGAGAGACTGCGCAGACAACTGCCAAATATCTTGTGACAGAAGTAATTCCCCGATGGGGACTCCCGTGTGGCATAGACTCAGACCAGGGCACACATTTTACTGGAAAAGTGTGTCAGGTGGTGGCAGACCTACTGGGGATCAAATGGGACCTGCATTGCCCTCATCACCCGCAGTCCTCCGGCATGGTGGAATGGGTGAACCGAACTTTGAGAGCTAAATTGACAAAGTACCACCTGGGAGGGATCCCCTGGGTGGATGCATTGCCCGCCGTACTGTGCAGCATCCGGGCTGGGACAAATCGAATGAGTATACTAACTGATTCTCTGTTACAGTATTGCAAGTTGCTGACAGAGGCCACCCAAGGAGCCCGCGAGCAGGTCCTGGAAGCGTGGGGACCACCACTTGAAGGAGGACATGACCTCATCCCAGTAGAGTGGGTGTGGATCAGGAAATTTCCCTCAGAGGTTCTCCAGCCCAGGTGGGACGGACCCTACCAGATCCTGTTGACAACCGAGTCTGCGGTTCGAGTGGAAGGAAAAGATCGCTGGATCCACGCGTCACACTGCCGACGAGCCTCATCCCCAGTTGCAGACTCAGAATGAAATCATTTCTGTTAATAACGTTAATGGTTGCTGTAGGACTATGTTCCACAGGGATTAATGAACATCACTCCCACAAAGGAGAACATGGAATTAATTCCTTTTTAGGCCTCTCCTATCTGACAGCCAAGAAAACCAACCAAAGTGCCTGCTGGGTGTGTGCCGCATTACCCAAATATGTACGGGGAGGACTTCCTATGGGGGCCATTCCTTGGCGTCTCGAGGAAGTCATAGGCATGATCATTTGGAGAGATAATATAGGAGATTTTAATATGACAAACTATGGGGGTTGCCATAACACGACTTTAACCTGCACAACATTACAATATCTACAGGAGCGAGGCTTAGAGCCCACGAGTTTCACAGGCTCTTACGCTCCTAAATATAACAGAAGCCATACACCACCATACCTGACTCTAAATAAGGAACGTGAGGGAAACATATGTTTTCAGCACACTAATGGTTTGCACTTGGTTGGATGGAGTCGTTGCAACCTTACCATCGCTGCAGATATATCCACCTCTACCTTCCAAATTCCAGGATGGGATCGGCACACCCCACAATTCGGTATAAGCTTCTTATTTTCAGAGGCATGGGGAGCGCCAAACGGAACATACTTCATTTGTGGAAAACGAGCCTACCCATGGTTGCCAGCCCAGTGGTCTGGCTCATGTTATTTAGGATATGTGGTTCCTCATATCCGTGTCAAACCCACAGCCCCTTCGGACTGAAGAAAGATGTGAAGACGGGGGTTTGAATTTAATCCTTTCTGTAGGGGGTTTAGACTTCTAAGTCACAAGCTGGGGTTTATGGCAGGAAAGGGGGTTAACTGATAAGGAGTGCAGATGCAAGCTAGGAACCCCCCTGGGTGTAATCTGACCATTTGGCCAGGACATCGTAAACTGGCCAAATACCATGAACCCCCCTCTTTACAATCAGACCCAGTGACGTCAGAAACGGAGAAGAAGACACTATATAACCCAAAAGTTTGTACCAGTACGGCGAACAATACTTCGGTTTTGTTGTTTCTTGCGGGAAATAAGACTTCGGCTTTATTGTTCCTTGCATGCAATAAACGCATCTGTTTTACTTCATCTCGGGATCAAGAACCTTATTCCTTCTGTTACAACAGTTGCATTGCTTGAAAAATAATTTTATTTCAAGAGACTGGAGAAGTAATTCAAGTGTTTTTTGAGCTTCCTTGAAAAAAAAGTAATAATTTAACAATATGTTCAAAAGTTTTATGATATGTCGCTGTTGTGTTCTCTGGAGTGTATGTTATTTGCCTGTCTGTCCTGGCTGTGCTCTCTCGCTCGCCCTCCCCCCTTCCTCTCTCTCTCAATTCAAGTCAATTCAAGGTGCTTTATTAGCATGACAGATGGGTACAATCAGTGTTCGGTATTTACTTTATAATCTGTGGTCCTTTTAACTGTTTTCACATCTACTGTATTGCTTTGAGATGCCACTTTTAAAGGTGATATATAAAATCAAGGCTTTAACTTGCTTTAACTTCGCAAGTCTAAGTTCTTGTGTCCGTCCTATCCGAACCCGAAAGTATTACAATATGTATCTTCACAGTAGGTGGTGTACAACTTTTTAGTATAGATTACACTTTTCTAAAATGTATTTAAAAAATAAAAACAATTACAATCTAATCTTTCCACGTTTGATCCCAAGATCCCAAGAAAAATAAATCTAAACAGGGAGAAAGCTCTACTGAAAGTTTATTAAGATACTTAGAAGACAAAGATATAATTTATATCATATTTATGTTGCATTTGTCTGATTGTGAATCAAAAAACACATATATTTAAACACGCGTTTGCGATTTAAATCAATATAAATGTTTATATTGTAATGCATAGGTTAAATTAAATTCAATCATGTTGTGATATTTAGAAATATAAATTTGTTTGGTGCGAGTGAAGCTTTATTTAATCTCTGACACAGGAAAAAGTTTAATTTTTTCAAAGAAACGTTTGCTAAAAAAAAAAGTCATGGCTCCGGCTGGATTCGAACACCCAACGTGAGATGTGCGTGTCGGGAACCTAACCCACAGCGCCACTGGCAAGGTCAGGAGTGTTGAGGTGAGGAGTGTTAAAAAGCCCTACAGAAACATTATCAACAGACAATGTACAGCGTGTACTATTCTTGTGTTGTGGTACATGAATATAATTATATCGTTATTAATTTCTTTAGATACGCGATTCCATATTATATTCCCTTTTAATCAAATTCTAAAAGTATGCTTGTTGACTCCGGTATCACGTTAGTTAAAGACTTCGATGCTTACAATGTTTAGGGAGAAATGGAATACTGGTGTGTATTTTTTCTTTAAAATACCGAGACCAGCCATATACTGTATGTTTATGTTCCAAAATTAATATCGTTTATGGCCTTCACACACATTACAGTATGCTCCTATTCTTTTTATGCTCAGCTCCTAAGATTTCCCTTCAGTGGTAAAATTCCATATAAATATTCAATACTAAAACTGACACAGTAAAGACATTTAAATCTTTCTACGAACGACCAACGAGTGCCCCTGTCGGTCAACTAATCACGTACCGCAGTATTTTGCGTCATCGCGTGTCACGATGCACAAGGTTGTAGCCAATTACCTCCGGAACGTGTCTGTGCCGCGCACTTTGAATGGCTGCATCTGTATAATGGGTGGCTTGGTATTTGTTTATATATATCACATTTAGCACATTTTACAGTACATTTTGGCATGAAGCATGTATTTTGTTGTTTTTCTGAATATACAATAGAAATCTTGAATAAACCTGTTAGCATCACATTGTCAAGCTGTTTTCGTACAAGATGAACAGTAACTCTGTGAACTAGTCTATTATGCATTAGTTATTACTTCAAGAAAGTGGATTAAAGGCAAACAAAGATATAAAAAGGTGCCATTAGAAGTTAATTAGTAAGATTAGGAAGCATGCTAATTAACACTATGAAATCTCAGGAAAATGGAACTTGCTTGAGATTCTGATCAATGTGATTGCATGAATACTTTCACACATTAGGGAATACCTCATTATGCAATGTTTTAGCCACTTTCTTCATATTTTCCATAGACAGAATAAATATAATTCTAATTAAGATTTAGTAAAAATGTAATAATTACATAAATAACAATTGATAAAAACATATTGGTGAGAAGATTCAAGCTTTTAATAGCTCTAGCTACACATAAAACATGAAAAATAAAAAGGGTGCAGAACAAAGAACAGGCAACATTTTAAAATGCCCCTTACTGTCACAGACCCCTACAGACTGCCTGGAAATTTCCCACTTAAATATTTTGTTATATCTCTGCAGCAGAATATAGCAGGAGCCTGGTTCAGGTCTTAAACTGAAGCTAACCCCTTTGTCTTTGGGTGTGAACAGTCGAATTTCTTTGATCTCTTCATGTGTCCATTTAGCAGACAATGATATGGGAAAAAAACAGCAGGGGAAATTTTTCTTTAGGTCTTCAGAGTGATGGAGTCTGCTTGCCTAATCTGTATGTTACCCATATAGTGGTAGGAACTGTGAATTCCTGCTGAATTCATGTGCTAAACTCTAACCTTAACGCTTGCTTTATCACAGATGCTTCTCCCTCCCTGTACTGAACTCCCATCTTCTGTACTAAACTCCCTGATAAGGATGAAATGTTTTAAGTGCTTTCTGAGTCCTTTAGTTTCTTGTTTAAAAACAGTAGGGGGAGGATGTAGAGAAAAGTATATATAAGCTGTGTAGAGCCATGTCCCCTTTGAACAATACAGCAATAAGCCTCAAATGTGTTGTTCCTTGTATGCATACAATAAAGCTTGGCTTGACGAATGGATACTTCAGGCTCAAATCTCTTGGTTTCTACAAAAGGTCAATTTTCCCTTTCAAACTGCTTCTAGGCCTTGTCCTAGTTGTCAACTAGCTTGGATAAAAATCTGGGACAAATTGATCAATTTGAAAAAAATCTACATTGCTGGAAAGCAGGAAAAAGGCAGCCAAAAGCTCCCAGAGGAAGTCCCATCCTCTATTCCTAATACAAGAAATTGCATATGGCCAATCAAGTAATAAGGGCTCTGAATGGCTGAAGATACAATGAATGACAGTGGTTTTCACCAATTAGATCAGCCTTTTCTGGGCGGTCAGTTTTAAACTTCTATTATAATAGTCAGTAACTTTCAGTAACCTCCAAGTCTGGAGATGAATCAGACTAGCATTTTAGAGATATATAACTATATATAACTGCTGTTACAAATAAGGTAAAAACAGGGGATATATTATTTCTTTTGTTGGTTTTTGCTTTTGTGGTCATGTTTTGCTGGCTTATTGATTACTAATTAACGAATTTATGCAGAAGTGCTTCATCAGAAACAAGTGTTCTTGTCTTGGTGTATTTTTCTTCTGAAAATGGTTTTGTGAAGCTCCAGTTGTCTATTTTCCATTGATATAAGCATTTCTGTAAAGGTTTTGTGGTTTTGTTTGTTAAACACGATGAAATGAGAGGAGTGTCCTAAGTCAAATTCAGGACCAGATCCAGGCCTACGGCACACTAAGAATTAGGTCTCTATACATCCTTATAATCCAGGAATTAAATCACATTTACATTTTAAATTCTGAGGAATAACCCTAATAATTCAAAAGGTGGTCAAAGTAAAAGAACAATAGAACCATCAGAATCTCCTTAGCAAACCTAATAAGAAAACAGGTTTAACACATTCTAGTCTGAACATGTCACATCTCAGAAGATAAATCAGTAATGCCTTATTTGAATGCTGCTAAATAAACTCTTCATAATCCCTTCATATATGCTCAACAAGATGTTACAACCATATGGATAATGCTTTATAGGGACATGCGCAAATGACATCATGTGTCCATAAGAAGTCAAGACATTGGATTTAGCACTGTCTATAGTATAAAACTATATGAAGTATGTGACATTCACTGTATGTCGTGACATACAGCTTTATGTAGTAAAAGGTGCCATAATGCATGCATAAAAGGACATAACGAATTGTTACAACACTTTATTTTGACACATTTGACATAACTCTACATATCATGTCACAAAGTTAATTTTTTATGCACTCGTGCAACCCTTTCATTGTTGCACTTATGATTCCATTTCCCCTTCTAGGAAAAAGCTGTTGGTGAAACTTCTGATAGGATGTACAGATACAGCCATTCAAAATGCACGGTACAAACCTGTACCGCATGCAACTACCCACAAGCCACCGCAGTGTACCACGGTAAGTGATTGGCTGGCCAAAATGACAGACAGGGGTACTCGTGGTGGATTGGTCGGTATTGAAAAGATTTAATCATTAAATCTCTTTACTGTGCACATTTTAATGCGCTTAGTATTAAATATTTATATGAAATTTTACCACTAAAGGGAAATTTTAGTAGCTGAGCATAAAAAGAAGAGGAGCATAATGCATCTGAAGGTCATAAACGATATGAATTTAGGAACATATTACTGTGTGTAAACTGTACTGTATATGGTTGGTCTTGGTAGTTTAAAGAAAAAATACACACCAGTCCATTTCTCCCTAAACATTTTAAGCATCAAAGTTTTATGAAACGGTCCCCAAATATGTTATTGGTGTATAGAATTAATTTTAATTAAAAAAAAAATATTTCACATGAAAATTAAGCTGTTTACATTCCTCTGCTTGAGAATATAGTCACTCGTTGCTACGCAATGCAGAAACACAGCCACTAAAGAGCAAAGAGAGGACATTAACTAGCCAATACGATAAAGGAATAAATGATTTTTTTGTTTGCACATTTTCTTTTGCTTATTTCTTTTGCACATTTATTTGAACATTTCCATCGATTGTACAAGCACTTGGAAACTGTCCAATCCCTAGTTTGTCTGCATTTTCTTTTACGCTCCGGGAATTCTCCCGGTCTGGCGCAGGTCTGTGTCTTCTAGGATATAATGCCGGCAATTTTTTGTTAAATTTGGGTTTCCAATAATTCCGCAACAAACTCTTGTTTTTATGTCCACTATAACAGACAATCTCCCTTGCTTTTAACCGAGTGTTTCATAATTTCCTAAAATGTAAATGATTTAAACTATGCGACAGAATTCTGGGGTCTCCCTATACCAGAGATTACGGTACGGCTTCAGAATGGTGATTGGCTGACACCATCTGACACCCTCTGGCTGGGAAAAAAAGACCTGCTGATCTGTTCTACATACCAGGAAGACAACAGCATA
This sequence comes from Lepisosteus platostomus, assembly GCF_059453375.1. Classification (NCBI taxonomy): domain Eukaryota; kingdom Metazoa; phylum Chordata; class Actinopteri; order Semionotiformes; family Lepisosteidae; genus Lepisosteus; species Lepisosteus platostomus. The sequence continues at coordinate 44,368,825 of NC_142612.1, read as the reverse complement.
CGTTGTTTCTATTCGAAACGTGTATTTTAAAAGTTTAACCTTACAGTAAAAACCTTACAGCGTGCACAGATTTCTAAGCTGATCAGGCTGAAGAAAAATCGTGTTTCGTGCATAAAAAGTGGTTATTAACCACTGTTTTATTTATTTTATTTTATTTTTATTTAGATTAAGAGTTCCCATCACCCCCATTTCCATTTAAATCGCAAACCTGTGTTAGACATTGCACGACTTTCAAACCTATAAAAACAGATTTCGAGAGTTAATAACCACTTTGTATGTGCGAAAAACGGGTGATATTTTGCAACTGACATTTCACTGTTTTAAACAAATAAGAAATCAGATTGTTCATAAATCTAATCACTTATTCTACATAAACACAGCATAATTACCCTCTGAAAATGCTCTTTTTCTTGTTTGTTTTGGAGACCTTGATCGAAATTGATTTGAGATGTCAGAACGGATTTATTTTCTGTGTATTTCTGTGTGTGCATTTCCTACATTGCTTTGTCTGTCGAGATTTTAACTTTATATTTAGGCTCAGATTTCAACTATAAATCTTACACTAATTAATAGCAGTAAATACTGATGTTTCGCTCCCTCTTACCACAAAAATGTATATGTATTGTAGCTGGGATGAATATTTTTTCAAACGTGTCTCTACCTACTGGGCTCGGACATGGAACAATTAAAGATGGTGACAAGTCAGGCAACCGTGGGGGGGATCGTCTTTCCGCCTCCATAACTAAAAAGCCAAACAGGAGTGGCTTAAGCGACATACACAACATTAAGCGACATACATTGTGTAACTGACAGTTTGAGGTAGCCTATCGTGTACATTTCACTTTGTTGCTGATAGGTTAAGCTTTCTAAACTCAGCCCCAAAGTCATGTGAATGATTTTTTGCCGTTTCATTGGTTAAATGCAGTGATCACAACCACCAACATAGTAACTGGGATGTGTAGTTTTAATTCAGTTTGAATTATAACTGTACATACTGTCTTCGTATTTGTGCTGTCGTCTGCGCTTTAAAGGTACCCCCATCGCTGAAGAATTTGACCTCGGAACATTTACCCAGCGTAATATTGTATTTCATTGCACTTTGACAGATTGTCTTTAAAACAATTGTTTTCAGAATATCTCCACCTCCAAACAAGAACAAAATTGCAAAGATTTCATTAACTGGCTGTTTCAGTAACTTAAAGTATATATTTAAAGTAATAATTTAACAATATATGTAAATGTTTTAAGATATGTTTATGTTGTGAATGTCTGTAGATTGTATCTTATTTTTAGTTTTTGTTTTGTTTCACGTTAATTTTATAAGGGAGAGTGTCATAGATACAATTCCCTTACCTCCCATCCTGATTAAAATACTGACAGAATGCCAGACAGAATTCACATGTGCTGCAGCCAAATGGCCTTGCAGATCAGAAAATCAAGGAACAAAACAATTATCACGCCCGGCTCCTCAAAAGAATAGCTTGAACTTGCTAATGCATTGGTGTAACAGTCCGGGTGTGGCAAGCTTCTAATGTCTCCCGACTTCGGCGAAAGGAACCCTTCTTTCATTGGAAGACAATTAACATATTCTACCAGCTGTTAAAAAAAAGTTTTTTTTAAAAAAAAGGTCAATTGAGTGTCCATAATATTGCTGGTTTGCTATTGCTACAGTAATTGCTATTGCTACTGAGTCTCTGTGACTACAGTACCTTGTATTTTCAACCCCCAGCCACTGTTGTTTCATCAGTTGTTATACTGTAAAGCGCTTTGAGAAGCCACCTTTAAAGGCGCTATATAAAATAAAGTTTATTATTATTAATATTGATGATATTCTTCCTCCCAGGACTTGTAAAATTGTTGTTGTTATTGTTGTTATCCTGTAAAGCGCTTTGAGAAACACTGTCCAAAAATACTCTTCTTGTATCTAATTTTTAGTTAAGCAGGATTTGAGCTACAGACCATAACAGACCAAAAAACAGAATCCACCTGTGATTCGGGTGTTAAGAAAACATTTTTACAAAGAAAGTGAAATACAGTAATACTACCGGTTATATAGATACACAGATTTAGATATTTAGATCCTTAAATTAATATCATAAAAAAATGTAGATATGTGATTACATATTATATTCTCGATCATAAAACAGATAATTCCGGTCCTGTAATCTGACTGTCTGACACCCTTCTGAAGCGATACCCTAATCTCTGGTATATGGACACCACAGAAATTTGACTTTTTACTGTGTGATAAATTTTAAAGACTACTTCTTAGCGTAGATAAGAAAGCGTAGATAAAAAGCTTGGATTCTCATGTATCTGATACATGTATCTTTTAATACAGTCTTTGTTGTGCTCTTGAGGATCCTTGTGATATTTTGAGCTCTGGTTGAATGATAAGTGTTGCAGTTTAAATATTTTCTGTTGTTAGAAATTATGAAACGGAGTTTTTATGTCCGTTACAGTAAAAGAAAATGCCTGACAAAGTAGGACTTGGACAGTTTCAAGAAATTAACAAAAAAAGTAATTTATTCCTTTATCATATTGGCTAGCTAATGTCCTGTCCTCATTAGTTAGATCAACAAAATGCTGTGGTGTTTGTCAAAGAAAAAAATTAAAGTCTTTTCGTTTAAAATGACGGTTAGAAAGAATGTGGACCAGCATAATACTTTGAGTTAACAGCTTGTCCAAAGTCGTTCATTATTAATACTATTAGTAATATCTTCGGTAAAGGCTTTGATGCATAAAATATTTCTGCATCTTTAAAATATTTATGATAAAGGTAGGTTGTGTACTTTTGTAAAACTGAGCAATCTTGCTTTCATAAAATATACCAATTCTTGATAATTCTATTTAAATTATCAAGGAGATATCCTCATATCCTTCTAGCTAGTCCTGAGTATTCAATCCACAGTGAAATAAACCTCTCTAAAATCTGAAACATCCTTACTACTTCTGCTGACATGCTGTAACCTTCTTCCAATCAGTCTTAACCACCCACCCGCCACCCCTGTTTGCAATTCTCTATTCCTTACCTCACTTTCTTTTCTCAGAGCCCCTGTTTTTCTTTCTCCTACTCTTCTCAAAATCATCGATGCTTCTACTGGTTTAACAATGTAAATGTCCTTCAGTGTCTCGGGTGCACTCCAGGTCTGCTGCATACCCAATTTAGGGTGGAGTATCTCTTTAGCCCTCCAGTCTATATCCTCAAGTTTGGCATTTTCTTGTTCTTGCACATTACAGCACTTTGCTAACTTCTGCTTTACTATTTCTATCTCCCTTTAAATTTTCTTTTCAACAAATAAAATCTCATCTGACAATCCATACTTCTCTTTGAGTTTATGCTCACACTCACCAAGCTTTTATTTCTCTGACATCCAGTCAGACACTTCTATCCCTTTTTCCTGTCACCAATCCATTTCCACATCTCCCACGTGCCCCACAGAATCCCCCAGTCAAGACAACCTGACAGACTATCACAATTCGAGATATTCGAGAACGGGTTCCAAATCCCAGCTTTCCCGGACTATACAACAACTACAGCTCACCGACAGTCACAATCCAGTCAACACCTGGAACTGTACTGCATACCGCGTGCCAGGTGGGCTAAATCCTGGTCTTAACGCAACGCCAAATGGTGGTCGGAATGCTAGGCCTTCAGCAATTCCTCTTCCTCTACCCCCGCTGCTTGCCCATCTGGATTTCCACACAAACAACTACAATAAACACTATGTTATATACTTACATACACACCTCAACTTTTTGTTGTACCTGCTTCAATTTCAGGAAATCCCAGCACCACGATATGGTGTAAAGGCAAGACTTCTAGCCTTGGTACGTGATAGACTGTAAGAATATTCTTGCGTTTCTTTTAATTATTGTTTAAGCAGACATTATTTACTTCTAGATTTTGTTAATCATGGCTTAAGCAGATATCAGGCACTTTCAGTTGAGGTCAGGCTGCCCTATGCTGGCTCTGCCCTTCATGTTCCAAGCGCATAGCCAGTTCACACTTATGTTGCAATTAGTAATTTTCCATCATTCTAGCAGGATAGTTAGTAAAATTATGTTAGTCAATTATTTACACAGTAAAAGCAAATAAGTGAAATAAGATAAATAAATGTTTGTTATTGATTGATGCTGTACTCTCCATGTTTTGCACAGTTTTTTTGGATTGCATTCATTAAAATGTGGTCTTACAGAATGTATTCAGAAGGTATACTGCGAGTTTAAGTTATTTTTAAATGAGTTGTAAGTGATTTTCTGACTCCTAATTAATGTTGAATTGAAAACCAGAGATGTCTTGAGATATCAGAAAAGAGGAAAACAAGTATGTTGGGGAACTGCATTTTAAATAATCATTTACTTGCTATACAGCCATCCTACAGAGATATTCCTGTAGATAGAATTGCAACCACCCACATTTTAGTTGCCATGGAAGTCTCTCTTGCAGGAATATATACAATCTTATTTTAATTATAAATTCACAAACCATTGCAATGTGTAAAATACCTGTAGAGATTTCATGTTCTTTTTTTATTTTGTTAATAATTATTTTAATTTTCAAGATACTGAGTCACATTATTACACATTCGAAACATGTCGGGCATGAGATCAACATGGCAGATGGTTTGGAGTACTTGGAAACTATTTATAATGTACTTGAGAAAATGCTAAATGCCAAAAAATAATTGTGAAATTTGTGTGTGTTTCAATGCGTTGATGCCAATTAATAAGTGTGAAATGTATTGGTGTTTTATTGTATTGATACATTATATGTTTCAGAAACAGATGATAAATTATATACTGTTTTTCCAGTTGTACAGCCTTTTAACAGCAAAACAAAGAATCTTTTCACATTTGATTACAAAAATATACACTTAAACTGACAATCTTTAAAAATCTGGGTAAGGTACAAATTTAAAGTAAAAACGGTATCTCTAAAGTGTAGTGGAGATTAAAGAACAATTAAAAATGGTATGTAAGCAGTGGTACAACATAAGGAGAAAAGGTAAGGTAATATAAAATATTGAACAAGTGATGTGAATACCTTTTAGTTACCTAAAAATATTTTTTTATTTAATTTTTGATTCACAAGAACTATGATTGCATTTTTGAAAATTTGATCAATGAGGTCCCTTGTGGCTTAAATTCTTTTAAAGTTGCTCTTTATTGCAGGTTTGGTTTAAATTTTAAAGACACTTCATTTTTAACATTTAAAGCAATACTGAAAATTAAAGTGAAAAAAGGAAAATCCAAGCATATACACTGTAAGGAAGTGTGACAATAAACTTGTGAATATTTTATATTTCACTTTTCTAAAATCTCACCATTGGAAGAGCAACAGCTGTATTTTAGAGAATGGGACAAGTGGCAATTAACGAGGACAGAAGAACACACTTTCTTCTCAGACATTACTCAATTACTACACCTTAAAGATTGGCACACAAAAGTATGTGGTGGTTCTGAGCCAGTTTCAACCAGACCTTTGACAGAGGGGGGCTGTAACAAAGGAGTGACATCTGCAAATATGCATTATAACAGTTCTCAAACAACCCATTTTTTATGCTCAGATTCCTTATGTAATATACAGATGCAGCCATTCAAAACAAGAGGGCGATACCGCATTATTTTGCGGTGCGCTTTACACAGTCTACCGCGAGTTACTGTAAATTCTCCTATAGTATCGCAAGTAAAATAATAGTATCCTGAATTTCCGCAAGGTGGAGCTAATAAAGCTCAACCTCTCATGTTAGAGCTGTCGCCATCAAAGTCTTTAACGAAGATATTACTAATAGTATTAATAATGAATGACCTTGGACAAGCTGTAAACTCAAAGTATTGCCCTGGTCCACATTCTTTTTTTCATTGACCGTCTTTCTAAAAGTAACACCACAGCATTTCGCAATCACGGATTTGTTTCCAATCATGCAAAATACAGTAATTTTTTAGAATCTCCGATTCACCATGTCTTTCACATGCTCATAAAAGAGATTGATTTAGGAACATAAATATATTACTGTATGCAAACTGTACTGTATACAGTATGTATATGTATATTTAATGTCTTTACTGTGCCCGTTTAAGTATTGAATATTTATATGGAATTTTACCACTGAAGGGAAATCTTAGTAGCTGAGCATAAAAAGAATAGGAGCATACTGTAACGAGCGTGAAGGCCATAAACGATATTAATTTTGGAACATAAACATACAGTATATGGCTGGTCTCGGTACTTTAAAGAAAAAATACACACCAGTATTCCATTTCTCCCTAAACATTTTAAGCTTCGAAGTCTTTAACTAATGTGATACCGGAGTCAACAAGCATACTTTTAGAATTTGATTAAAAGGGAATATAATATGGATTTGCATATCTAAAGAAATTAATAACGATATAATTATATTCATGAACCGCAACAAAAGATTTGTACACGCTGTACGATGTCTGTTGATAATGTTTTGTACAGATGCAGCCATTCAAAATGCGCAGTACAGACACGTACCGGAGGTAATTGGCTACGGCATCGTGCATCCTGACGCGCGATGACGCAAAATACCGCGGTACGTAATTGGTTGACCGACAGGGGCACTCGTGGTCCGTTGGTCTGTCGTAGAAAGACTTACTGTAAACGTCTTTACTGTGCCCGTTGTAGATATTGAATTTTACCACTGAAGGGAAATCTTAGTAGCTGAGCATAAAAAGAATAGGAGCATACTGTAACGCGTGTGAAGGCCATAAACTATATTAATTTTGGAACATAAACATACAGTATATAGCTGGTCTTGGTACTTTAAAGAAAAAAATACACACCAGTATTCCATTTCTCCCTAAACATTGTAAGCTTCGAAGTCTTTAACTAACGTGATACCGGAGTCAACAAGCATACTTTTAGAATTTGATTAAAAGGGAATATAATATGGAATCGTGTATCTCAAGAATTTAATAACGGTATGATTATATCCGTGTACTGCGACAGGGCTGTGTAGGGCTGTTTTGCCTGCCTGATCATGCGAGCTGTCTTGTAGCCTACTGGTCTAGGTGCGTGACTACCAACTGGCAGGTTGTGTGTTCGAATCCAGCTGGTGCTGGACCTTTCAGTTTTATTTATTTATTTTTTAATCGCGTAACATAAACATATTACCGTATGCAAACTGTACTGTATACAATATGTATATGTATATTTAATGTCTTAACTGTGCCCGCTTAAGTATTGAATATTCATATCTAATTTTACCACTGAAGGGAAATCTTAACATAAACATACAGTATATGGCTGGTCTCGGTACTTTAAAGAAAAAAATACACACCAGTATTCCATTTCTCCCTAAACATTGTAAGCTTCGAAGTCTTTAACTAACGTGATACCGGAGTCAACAAACATACTTTTAGAATTTGATCAAAAGGGAATATAATATGGAATCGCATATCTCAAGAAACTAATAACGATATAATTATATTCATGTTGCAAAAGAACTGCAACGGACATAAAAACTCCCTTGCTTTTAACAGAGCGTTCCATAATTTCTAACTACGAAAATGCCAGGTGAAAGGATTTGTAAACATATTTTGTTAAAGCAAGTCAGTTTTTTCTGCAACACATAAAAGACATTTTTCCAAGAAAGTTTAGCCTTTGTCACTAATGAAACCACTAAATAAAGACATAAATATAGAAATCTTAAGATTTGTTTTATTTAATGTTGGTAGCAGGATGAACTGTCAGAGTGTATATTTTGTCGCAAAGTTGCTGCAAGATGTTAACAGTGAAAAAGGTATTTAGAAATGAGTTATTTCAAGATGAAAAAGAAAACATACACGAAACATGGTTTCATGACGACCAGAATCGTTCTTGAGATATTTTTAACTTGATTTACAGTATTTGAGAGGTATGTCTTAACACCGATACTACAGTGCTTAAGTACTGCTCACGTATATGTTTCTAGGTTTATATTATGCATTTCATACGGTCAAATTACTTTTGAGCAACTAATAAGAAGCGCGAAACGGTATGCGTTTTAGTTTCGTTTTGTGCTGGAACCCGTGGATTGATTAGAGATATCAAGTACATACAAGTCATTTTTTAAATGTTGTAGTTCGGCTTGAAAAAATGTTACGAGTACATCATCTATCAACAATTACACAGGTTCTGTTTCCATATTGCGGATTTTGGTTAGGTATTATCAAATCCAGTGGCGCTGTGTGTTACTTTACTGAGTCCCATGTCACATGGCCTGTGATTGGAACCTGTAAAACCGGTTTAATTCGTCACAGCCAGCACTCTTCAGGTGTGAGGGTCTTCTGCTCAGAATGAAACGCTAAAATGTTTGTGTATCTTCTAATGGTAGTGGGGGCAGGGTGTGTGGGAACAGGTTTGGTTGAAATTGAATTGGAGATCTATGTTCTTCACACCTGAAACATTTTCTCTGAAAGCATTTTCTTCGCAGTTTAACCGATCTTGTTACAGCATGTTACAGTTTACTATTATTAACCATATTAATTTTAAGTGCTTAATGTAAAATCTTGTAAAAATATATTTTCATTGTTCAAATATACATTAAGTCTGACTATCATGTAATAAGTTAAATACAAAACTAAAGAAAAAATAGGGTTAAATATAATTCAAAATATTTTGCTAACAATGTTAACTGTTTATGAATAATAAAATGTATTAACTAAGGAGTAGGATGGCACAGTTGTTAGTATGTTTTTTGTTTTGTTTCTTTTTCATAAATACAACAGTAGTACCTGATGTCTCAGTGGCTTTCAAAATTAAATTATGCATGCAAACCTGTGAACTAGAAAGATAACTAAGATATCCATCCATTATATTCCATAATATCCATGAAATATATGACGCTGAAATATGTGTGACGCAGTGGTGGCCTGACACGGTGAGGTGCCCTGGCAGCTGTGTGATGCAGTGGTGGTCGGGTATGTAGAGGTGCACTGGCAGCTGTGTGGTGTGACGCAGTGGTGGCCTGGCACGGTGAGGTGCGCTGGCAGCTGTGTGGTGTGACGCTGTGGTGGCCTGGCACGGTTACATGCGCTGGCAGCTGTGTGGTGTGACGCAGTGATGGCCTGGCATGGTGAGGTGCGCTGGCAGCTATGTGGTGTTACGCAGTGGTGGCCTGACACGGTGAGGTGCCCTGGCAGCTGTATGATGCAGTGGTGGCCTGGCACGGTGAGGTGCGCTTGCAGCTATGTGACGCAGTGGTGGCCTGGCACGGTGAGGTGCGCTGGCAGCATGGTGATGCAGTGGTGGTCGGGTATGTAGAGGTGCACTGGCAGCTGTGTGTTGTGACGCAGTGGTGGCCTGGCACGGTGAGGTGCGCTGGCATATAATGAATATATTCATGTGCATCCAACACACAGTTCAACGCTAGCAACTACACAAAATCTAAAATATGAGCTCTACTTGCCACTTACAATACCAACAGTACCAGCTAACTTTAGTAGTGACATTTTCATGGATCTTTTTAACAATAAAATTTACAACATCAGACTTCAGACACAATTTAACAGGCCTCAAAAAAGTCTGGTACAAACATTTTCAGCATGGTGAAACATGGTGAACATTTCCACCACTGCGTCACACCACACAGCAGCCAGCGCACCTCACCGTGCCAGGCCACCACTGCATCACACAGCTGCCAGCGCACCTCACCGTGCCAGGCCACCACTGCGTCACACCACACAGCTGCCAGCGCACCTCACCGTGCCAGGCCACCACTGCGTCACACCACACAGCTGCCAGCGCACCTCACTGTACCAGGCCACCACTGCGTCACACCACACAGCTGCCAGCGCACCTCACCGTGCCAGGCCACCACTGCGTCACAACACACAGTTGCCAGTGCACCTCTACATACCCGACCACCACTGCATCACACAGCTGCCAGCGCACCTCACCGTGCCAGGCCACCACTGCGTCACAACACACAGCTGCCAGTGCACCTCTACATACCCGACCACCACTGCATCACACAGCTGCCAGGGCACCTCACCGTGTCAGGCCACCACTGCGTCACACATATTTCAGCGTCATATATTTCATGGATATTATGGAATATAATGGATGGATATCTTAGTTATCTTTCTAGTTCACAGGTTTGCATGCATAATTTAATTTTGAAAGCCACTGAGACATCAGGTACTACTGTTGTATTTATGAAAAAGAAACAAAACAAAAAACATACTAACAACTGTGCCATCCTACTCCTTAGTTAATACATTTTATTATTCATAAACAGTTAACATTGTTAGCAAAATATTTTGAATTATATTTAACCCTATTTTTTCTTTAGTTTTGTATTTAACTTATTATATGATAGTCAGACATAATGTATATTTGAACAATGAAAATATATTTTTACAAGATTTTACATTAAGCACTTAAAATTAATATGGTTAATAATAGTAAACTGTAACATGCTGTAACAAGATCGGTTTAACTGCGAAGAAAATGCTTTCAGAGAAAATGTTTCAGGTGTGAAGAACATAGATCTCCAATGCAATTTCAACCAAACCTGTTCCCACACACCCTGCCCCCACTACCATTAGAAGATACACAAACATTTTAGCGTTTCATTCTGAGCAGAAGACCCTCACACCTGAAGAGTGCTGGCTGTGACGAATTAAACCGGTTTTACAGGTTCCAATCACAGGCCATGTGACATGGGACTCAGTAAAGTAACACACAGCGCCACTGGATTTGATAATACCTAACCAAAATCCGCAATATGGAAACAGAACCTGTGTAATTGTTGATAGATGATGTACTCGTAACATTTTTTCAAGCCGAACTACAACATTTAAAAAATGACTTGTATGTACTTGATATCTCTAATCAATCCACGGGTTCCAGCACAAAACGAAACTAAAACGCATACCGTTTCGCACTTCTTATTAGTTGCTCAAAAGTAATTTGACCGTATGAAATGCATAATATAAACCTAGAAACATATACGTGAGCAGTACTTAAGCACTGTAGTATCGGTGTTAAGACATACCTCTCAAATACTGTAAATCAAGTTAAAAATATCTCAAGAACGATTCTGGTCGTCATGAAACCATGTTTCGTGTATGTTTTCTTTTTCATCTTGAAATAACTCATTTCTAAATACCTTTTTCACTGTTAACATCTTGCAGCAACTTTGCGACAAAATATACACTCTGACAGTTCATCCTGCTACCAACATTAAATAAAACAAATCTTAAGATTTCTATATTTATGTCTTTATTTAGTGGTTTCATTAGTGACAAAGGCTAAACTTTCTTGGAAAAATGTCTTTTATGTGTTGCGGAAAAAACTGACTTGCTTTAACAAAATATGTTTACAAATCCTTTCACCTGGCATTTTCGTAGTTAGAAATTATGGAACGCTCTGTTAAAAGCAAGGGAGTTTTTATGTCCGTTGCAGTTCTTTTGCAACATGAATATAATTATATCGTTATTAATTTCTTGAGATACGCGATTCCATATTACAGTATATTCCCTTTTAATCAAATTCTAAAAGTATGCTTGTTGACTCCGGTATCACGTTAGTTAAAGACTTCGAAGCTTACAATGTTTAGGGAGAAATGGAATACTGGTGTGTATTTTTTTCTTTAAAGTACCGAGACCAGCCATATACTGTATGTTTATGTTAAGATTTCCCTTCAGTGGTAAAATTAGATATGAATATTCAATACTTAAACGGGCACAGTTAAGACATTAAATATCCATATACATATTGTATACAGTACAGTTTGCATACGGTAATATGTTTATGTTACGCGATTAAAAAATAAATAAATAAAACTGAAAGGTCCAGCACCAGCTGGATTCGAACACACAACCTGCCAGTTGGTAGTCACGCACCTAGACCAGTAGGCTACAAGACAGCTCGCATGATCAGGCAGGCAAAACAGCCCAACACAGCCCTGTCGCAGTACACGGATATAATCATACCGTTATTAAATTCTTGAGATACGCGATTCCATATTATATTCCCTTTTAATCAAATTCTAAAAGTATGCTTGTTGACTCCGGTATCACGTTAGTTAAAGACTTCGAAGCTTACAATGTTTAGGGAGAAATTGAATACTGGTGTGTATTTTTTTCTTTTCATGATAGGTGTCGCATTTTAAATCATTTTCGTAGTTAGAAATTATGAAACGCCCTGTTAAAAGCAAGGAAGTTTTTATGCCCGTTGAAGTAAAACAAAATGCCTGACAAAGTATGGCTTGGACAGATTCCAAGTGCTTGTACAAATGTGCTAAAGAAATTATACTTTGAGTATACAGCTTGTCCAAAGTCATCCATTATTAATACTATTAGTAATATCTTCAGTTAAGGCTTTGATGCATAAATATTTCTGATAAAGGCAGGTTGTGTACTTTTGTCCAACTGAGCAATCTTGCTTTCATAAAATATACCAACATTTTAATGACTGATGATTAACATGCTGTAATACACAGTTCAAAATTAAAGGCTCAAATGCTGTACATGAGATGTTAAGCTCCCCCTGGCGGTTTTACAAGGCGACGCCGGATAGTTAGTCTCGTGACACACGTGAACTGCGTGCCTTGACGTTTTGAGGTTTTATTTTTTCGCAATGCGATGTTAAGAACATTTTTGCGTGAAGTACATGTGGTGATTATAAATGAATAAACTTTACATTAATATAAAATGTATATTCAAAACAGCATTTAAAACAAATGAAAAACTATAACTCCTATATCCGTCCGTTTATTGTCACTGTTAATTGTACCAGCTTAAAATTTAAAAATGTTATGAACTTTCGCTCTGAGGTCAATTTTAGCACCCCCCTCGCTATGAGGTCAATTTTAGCACACCCCCCACCGGCGTGCACATGTGTTTGCTAGATAAAACCATACATTGTCGCTGCGTTCCAAAGCCTTTTACTACCGTGACGCCGACCACCCTTACGACTCCCAAAGATCTCTAATACATTATTTTAAAACTTTAAGACCAGTCCGTTAAAATATAAAGAACAACACCCCCAACATTTGTTGCCTATTAATACTTTAAAGACTTTTCTGCGTGCGGTGCATGGAAATTCATTTCAAACTTTTGAAAAGCTGTCGCGAATGTGTTATTAAAAATAAGCTGTGTCTTATTACAGTATTTTTAAAACTTTAAGACCAACCCCGCATGTTTAAAAATTTCTTTTCAGGGCAAACACATCATTTGTGTTTGTGTTGTGTGTTTATACTTTTTAAGTTTAAAACTTATAAGCTGATAAGTGAATACTTTTCGCTCTCGATAAACACAAGGGGCTTTGGGGGTGTGTGTGTGGGGGGGTCGATACCATGACAACGACCCCCCACCACACGTCTCCCAAAGATCTCAAATACATTATTTTAAAACTTTAAGATCAGTCTGTTAAAATATAAAGAACAACACCCCCATCATTTGTTACCTGTTAATACTTTAAAGACTTTTATGCGTGCGGTGCGTGGAAATTCATTTCAAACTTTTGAAAAGCTGTCGCGAATTTGTTATTAAAAATAAGCTGTGTCTTATTACAGTATTTTTAAAACTTTAAGACCAACCCCGTGTGTTTAAAATTTTCTTTTCTGGGGAAACACATCATTTGTATTAATACTTTTAAAATTTAAAACTTATAAGCTGATAAGTAAATACTTTTTGCTCTCGATAAAACACAAGGGGCTTTGGGGGGGGGGGTTGTTCTAAAACACCACAACCAATTGAAAAATGTCTTGTGTTATGTAGGCGTGGTTACACCATTGGCGCATATTCTTAAATGCACCGGCTTGACAGGGTCGCAGCGCGTCCCTGGAGCTGTCAGACACCGCCCGGTGTTGGGAGCTGCGAAGATGGCTTCTTTGAAACATCAGGGTCCACTGCTCTACAAAGTGAAGAGGTAAGCTGCTTAAATATTTTTTCTGATCGTGGAATTGTTGTATTGGCGCTTAGCGTATGTCATTTTAATACTTGGTCTTCTTTTTAGCAAAACCCGACCCTGCCCTCTGCGACATGTGACAGCGGCTGTCGTGTGAGTTCAGATGGGGAACCTGGTAATGAAGAACTGCCTGGTGTTAGTGATGATACCTCGCTACGAATGGTAAATATTAATGAAAAAACGTAGCTCAAAAGAGGCGTTAAATGATAGATATTTTAGGTACAAAGCATGTCTATTTATTTTGTTAAATCTTCCTTTTCTTTTTCCTTTGATAGAATAACGAGGAGGTCGACGCATCAATCTTCAAACTACCAACGAGACTGAATGTTTTCTGTCTATGCTTGTGTGTTCGACCAAATGTTAATAAAGCCGATGTCCAACTAGGTTTAGCCAACGATGTCCCTAATGAGACCGATGTTATGGCCCAGATTGTGAAAGCAGTAGTTTATTGCATCTTCAAACACTGTTTAAAGGGGGTTCTGATTGATGAATGCCCTGCCTGTTTGATTGACCATCCCGGTCAGTGGGGTCACACATGCCTGTCTGTCAGCTACACAGATGGGTTTGAAGATGTGACGTTTGCCGCTTTAGAAATGTATTTGTACTACAATGTTTCTGTGTTTGAAAACCTATTGATGAAATAAAGCGGTTCACATTTCACATGCTGTTTGTCCTGCGAGTTCTTTCTGTGAGGCTTTACGCAGTCAGTGTGTGTGTGCTTACAACCCTGATGCTTTTGAGACACGGCTTGTGCAGTGTATAAGCAGCCTGGCCGAACAAACACTCAGCCACCCGACCGCGGCTGGCGCTGCTCACACCCCGGAATCTCGTGACCCTCACCAGACTCCCAACGCCGCTGTACAGTGCCTTGCGAAAGTATTCGGCCCCCTTGAACTTTTCAACCTTTTGCCACATTTCAGGCTTCAAACATAAAGATATAAATTTTTTATTTTATGTGAAGAATCACCAACAAGTGGGACACAATTGTGAAGTGGAACGAAATCTATTGGATTTTTGAAACTTTTTTAACTAATAAAAAAATGAAAAGTGGGGCGTGCAAAATTATTCGGCCCCCTTGCGTTTATACTTTGTAGAGCCACCTTTTGCTGCGATTACAGCTGCAAGTCGCTTGGGGTATGTCTCTATCAGTTTTGCACATCGAGAGACTGAAATTCTTGCCCATTCTTCCTTGCAAAACAGCTCGAGCTCAGTGAGGTTGGATGGAGAGCGTTTGTGAACAGCAGTTTTCAGCTCTTTCCACAGATTCTCGATTGGATTCAGGTCTGGACTTTGACTTGGCCATTCAAACACCTGGATACGTTTATTTGTGAACCATTCCTTTGTAGATTTTGCTGTATGTTCGGGATCATTGTCTTGTTGGAAGATAAATCTCCGTCCCAGTTTCAGGTCTTTTGCAGACTCCAACAGGTTTTCATCCAGAATGGTCCTGTATTTGGCTGCATCCATCTTCCCCTCAATTTTAACCATCTTCCCTGTCCCTGCTGAAGAAAAGCAGGCCCAAACCATGATGCTGCCACCACCATGTTTGACAGTGGGGATGGTGTGTTGAGGGTGATGAGCTGTGTTGCTTTTACGCCAAACATATCGTTTTGCATTGTGGCCAAAAAGTTCGATTTTGGTTTCATCTGACCAGAGCACCTTCTTCCACATGTTTGGGGTGTCTCCCAGGTGGCTTGTGGCAAACTTTAGACGAGACTTTTTATGGATATCTTTGAGAAATGGCTTTCTTCTTGCCACTCTTCCATAAAGGCCAGATTTGTGCAGTGTAAGACTGATTGTTGTCCTATGGACAGACTCTCCCACCTCAGCTGTAGTTCTCTGCAGTTCATCCAGAGTGATCATGGGCCTCTTGGCTGCATCTCTGATCAGTCTTCTCCTTGTCTGAGCTGAAAGTTTAGAGGGACGGCCAGGTCTTGGTAGATTTGCAGTGGTCTGATACTCCTTCCATTTCAAGATGATCGCTTGCACAGTGCTCCTTGGGATGTTTGAAGCTTGGGAAATCTTTTTGTATCCAAATCTGGCTTTAAACTTCTCCACAACAGTATTACGGACCTGCCTGGTGTGTTCCTTGGTCTTCATGATGCTCTCTGCGCTTTCAACAGAACCTTGAGACTATCACAGAGCAAGGGCATTTATACAGAGACTTGATTACACACAGGTGGATTCTATTTATCACCATCAGTCATTTAGGACAACATTGGATCATTCAGAGATCCTCGCTGAACTTCTGGAGTGAGTTTGCTGCACTGAAAGTAAAGGGGCCGAATAATTTTGCACGCCCCACTTTTCATTTTTTTATTAGTTAAAAAAGTTTCAAAAATCCAATAGATTTCGTTCCACTTCACAATTGTGTCCCACTTGTTGGTGATTCTTCACATAAAATAAAAAATTTATATCTTTATGTTTGAAGCCTGAAATGTGGCAAAAGGTTGAAAAGTTCAAGGGGGCCGAATACTTTCGCAAGGCACTGTAACTCCCCGATTCCCTAGGTTTATAATAGAGTGCACTCAACCCCGCGGAAGACATGGTCCCCTTCCAAACCAATACAGGCTTTCACACACATAAATCGAGGGATGCGGCGGCTGGGGCTTTTGGACCCTGTGGCTCCGGACTGACCGGCGGGAGTTCCGACCCTTAACGACACACCATTGGCTCCTGAGGGGGCGGGGCATGCACACATAACAACACGCCATTGGTTGGCAAGGGGGCAGGACATCCACCCACCGTGGACTCCCATTGGCTGAAAAGGGGGCATGGTACCTGTCAAAAGTTTGAAGAAAGGTGTAGCTTTATACTACTCACGTTATGTCATTATTAATATCACTTGCATTGAATATGTTATAATTTGTAAGAAAACAAATAGTTAATATAGTTTACATAATATTTACTATTTTATTTTTTTAAACATCTTTGAAAAATAGAAGAAAAACTGCCCCAAGCAGATATTGAACTTGGTTCTTCTAAATAGAGCTCCTATCGACAAACCCACTGTGCTATCAGGCTGCTCATAAACAGAGCTGAATCTAACAGCTTAAAAATGTTTCAAAAGTAATCATGTGTGAATGAGTCAAATTAAAAATAAGAACATGTTTACAAAAAAAGTGGACTACAGTAATACTGACAGCTATATAAATAAATATATTATATTTAGATCCTTTAATTAATATAGGTATTCATTTTTTAAGATAAGCGATTCCATGTTATATTTCCTTTTTAGCAGATTCTAAAAAGTACATGTTTTTTACTGCGATAATGAGCACAAGTATTCATAGAAAAGGTTAAAAGATATAGCTTTTTATAAAGTATATAAATTTAATATAGTCAGAATGAGCATGTCAAAATGTTTCCAAAATAACCACACTAAGTGACTGAGTGAAAGAATGTGGAATACTATTGTGTATTTTTTATTTCAACTACCACTACGAGCAATATATAGTTTGTATAATATATTTACGTATATTAAATTTATATCATTTATGAAGTTCAGAGACGTTATGCTCCTCTTATTTTTATGCTCAGCTACCAAATTTCCCTTTAGTTAATATTCCATATTAAGCAGACTTAAACATGCATGGCTAAGTGATTAAATGAAGCAATCACTTCACTCACAACTAATGCACCACAAGTGCCACCTTTCGGTCATTTTGGCCAGCCAATCACATACTACGGTATTCCGCGCTATTCTGCAGATAAAATTCTGCAGTACTGGGATTTACCTTGCAATTTGAATGGCTGTATCTGTCTTATATCCACACATGGCTGCCTGTACTTTTGTCCCAGAACCACAACAGCAGCTTCCTAGCTCAGGTGCAAACTTTCTTTTCCTCTGTAAACTGATTAATGTTTTTTTATTTTGAGTCTTACAGCTGTCCTTACTCAAGGAGAACTACACTATTCTCTAAGAGCACCAATACTTTGACTGCTTCTGCAAGGGTACCTAATTTTGAGCGACTGCAGACCTCAAGCCAGTGAAAAGCACAGAGAAAGACCAACACTGTCGCAAGTGTTAAAGGGGTACTAGCACACTTTTACTATGTGATGGTGCAAGCCAAGGCTTTGGCCAGGTTCTTCTCTGAAAGTGCAAATTTGACACACCTGGCTGAAAAAGGGAAAAATAACTGATTTGATTGGTCCAGCTGGTGATTCTGCAGTGGGATTAATTTAGCCAGGTGTGCCTAAGATGGGCGACTGCATCTAGGCTCCTGCAGTTCAAGATAAGAGTGTAGTGGTAGAACTGCAGTGAGTCTAGATAGCAGAGGTGTAATTGTGTGACTCCCGTTCTGGTCCATTAGCAGACCAGCAGGCAGTCCCTGTGTTAATGTTAGCTTACAGCAATTAGAAGGTAAAAGAAGACTTGCAAGAATTTTGGGGGTTCGTTTTTTGGAGATAGAAGGATCCAGAGGGGGGAATGACTGATTTGCTAGTATTAGATTTTTAAAATTTGTTTCAAAGCTGATTTTGAAGTTGATTGTGTAATGTTGTTGGAATCTTAGTGTGAAAGGGCTAAGCCAGGTAATGTGCACCAAAAGGTCAAAGGAGACATGGAACATAAATCTTCCAGAGAAGGAAAGACTGACTTTGAAGGGCAAAGCCAAGTTATGCATGTACCATAACAGGATACTGAATTGTTATTTTTTAAGGGTGAGTTCTTTTTAGAACCTTAAAGGGGAATAGTTCTGTTCCATCCCTCCTGTTATTTTGTCTGAAGAATGAGTATTGGGACAATAGGAGTGAAAGAGGAACTGGAGTGACTGTGCAAATAGAACTCTTATAAATGTACAAGATATGGAACTGTGCATGCTTCTCTGGGGACCAAGGGGACCATCAGAACATCCTAGGAGCACAGAGGGGGCCCAAAAGCTGATAACAGTGACTGACTGACAAATCACACACTTAGAATCTGGTGACATTCTGGCTCTGAGTCTCATATTGTAACCTGAGGATCAGTACTTACCACAAAGTTTCTAAGTGGTGTAGAGGGATACAAAGGAAACTTTAAAAAGCAAAATTTGTGACAGATGAGTCACCTATGAGTGTACAGCCACTTACAGCAGCAACCACGTTATTAAGATTGTGTCACGCCCTCTGCAGCCAGAGGGCGCTCCTTCTCTGTCCTGTCCCTAGTTTCCGGTCTGCTGTCCTTCCTGTCCCTCTCTTTCCCTCGGGCTATATATTTCCGGGTCTTGCACTCTGTCCTCACTCAGCATTGACGTTCGGATGTCCTGAGACCGGCCTAGCACCAGGGCGCCCCACGTCCACTCCCTGAGGGCATACGTTTCTATACGGCATTCCTGAACTCTTTGCACTAATGAGCCCGGGCCTTTTTCCCGTCTCGCCGCTACGCATATGGGTCTTTTTCCGCTCTCCTGCTCCCCACGGTTAGTCCCTTTGGACGTCCGTGACAGATTGCAGATGAAACCACTATTATTAGGCTGATCAACACCAATGTTGAGTTTGCCCAGTATTGTCATATATAAATTGTACTATCCCAGATTACCTTGACTACCACCAATGTTGAGAACCAATGTTGAGTTTGCATGCAGGAGTAAGATGGAGCATCTTACAAGACAACAATCAAGACAACTGTTTAGACAACAATCTGATACTGAATGTCAATAACACAAGAACGCATTGTGGACTTCAGAAGACCCAGAGGAAGAATCACGCCCCAAACAGCATCGATGGCACAACAGTGGAAATTGTTAGCTGCTTCCCTGGCCTGCAGATCTCCACCAACTTGGCTTGGTCTCACAACACTGTAGTCAGTCTGAGAAATGCACAACAGCACCTCCACTTTCTGGGGTGCTTAAATAAATGCAGTATGAGGAAGCAGTTCCTCATGAACTTTTACCACAGCACCATTGAATGTGTCCTCACTAGTTGTATTACTGTCTGGTACAGCAATACTACCATGTATACAAAGGGTTGTGTCAATGGCACAGAGGAATATAGAATGTGATTTACCATCAATCAGTGAGACTCACACCATCTGCTATCGCAATAAATCCCAGTCCATCACCCAGGATCCCAACAATACCGGCCACAAATTGTTCTCTTCCCTGTCCTCTGGCAAACGATACTGCACTATTAAAGCACAGACCAGAAAACTTAAGAACAGCTTCTGCAGTACGCATCTTCAACAGTAAACTGCAATGCCTCCGACTCATTAAAAATCTTTTTGCAAGGTCTACCGTGTTTTTTTCTATCAATACACATTTATTGTCCCACAACATATTTGTTGTTCCTGTTGTCTACATTGTGTGGTGTTGTCTGTTGTACTATTTATGTCCCAAGAGATCAACCCAAATAAGAATTCCAATGTACATGTACATATGGCAATAAACACGTCTACTCATCTACTCATCTATGAACCGATGCATCTCTACAAATATACAGCTTCTGGATCTTCTCTTCCGGGCTGTATTATGCTGTATTATGTATTATGATCACCTACTGACGGTATTAACTCTTCACCACATTATCCAACTAAATAAGCAATTTGTTCTCTATATTGCTACCTTTTACTGCTGGATCCACAGTACCTGTTCCCCCAGTGCTACTCTTTTTTCCTAGAAGAGCCATATCATATTTACTCTGCATTGTTAAAATTAGGTAAAATATTTCTTTGAGCCAGCATCCTCAGCCCACATGGACAGTATTGCTGGCATGCCAGATAGGCCAATGAACAAAAACAAGCTAATCAAATGAAAGTTTTTTTTTGTAAAAATAGATTATTGATATATAACAGTAATATAAAATATACTGAATGATGTAATGGAGCATTTACCTGCACATGTGCATATATAAATAGTTATTATAGCTGAGGTAGTTGGGTAGCTGCATCAGCATGCGTAGGTTGCAAAGGAACACGTAATAGGTTTATTCCATGATGAAGAGAGAAGAAATAAAACACAATGTTTCGGCTGTGGAGCCTTCTTCAGGTGTAAGAAAGATAGGGCAGTCAGCAAAGATAATATAGCATAGGAAAACAAAAGCCAGGAGAGAGGAAGGGTCGGGAACAGGGGAGAGGCAGAGTGGCCAATCAAGTGGTGTGAGGTTGAGAGAGATGAGGAGAGATATGAAATGAAGCCTACAAATGAATTGAGAGAATTAGATGAAAAAAAGTATGTTGCTGAGAGAAGGGGGGAGGTGTGAACCAAGTTTCAGGATTAGTTTAGTTTCTGATCTCTTTCTGCTATTGGAGTTAAGAAACCCTACTTTGAGAATGCAGACAGAGAAATCAGCGTTATCATGGCTGTCAGAGGTGAAATGAGAAACTATGGGCTTGGAGAAATCTTTCAGCTTCACAGCCCTAACATGTTCTCTGAAGCGGTCTCCGAGATATTATAATTGGTTGTCATTATGTTTATGTTAGTTTTTCATTGTAAATATTTTCATTTTTCAATATCATAGGGACAGTAGTTGAAATACAATCAAATATATTTGAAAATACCCTTACATTTGATACATTTTAAAATTCAAGTTTAAATGTTTAAATGAATTTGTTTATTACCCTACTCTTGTTCTGTACTCTTCTGTCATGTTGTTGCTAAACACTCGTTTTTAATGGACAATTTTTTATTTAATTTATTTTTGATTATTCATTAACTATTATGGTTGAATGAATATATGCAGTATATATTCAATTAAGTTTTATAAATAAATATTTTAAATAGTATGTTTTCTGCAGCAATAATTAATGTTTTCAAATATTTGACTATGGTTTAAATAATGAAATGTTTAAAAACAAAATAGTTTTATGTGAATATTCATATTTAAGTATTTTAAATAGATGGTATTTACAAAAAATATGCATGATTTGTTAGCATAAATATTAAATGAAACTGTATTTTGTTCGGGAAGACCTAAAATAAGATGGCTTGACTCAGTGAAAGAAGATGTCGGAAGGCGGAAATTGATGTAGATGCCTAGAAAGATAGGATGTGCTGGAGGAAGCTAGTTGGCAAGGCAATGGACCAACTTTGGTTTGAGATGCCACCTCAGTAAATAAGTATTTTTCTCTTGTATTTGGCAGATAGAGTAACTGTGTATGTTTTGATTACATTTCAAATTTCCTACATAATCCTTTTGCAAATTCTAAATGGAGTGGTGAAAATAACAAAGACACTTCTCAAAAAAGGAAAATGAAAAATATGTTATAAAAACAAATAAACATCTGTTAAAATTACAAATCTCTTATGTATTCTCAGGCGTGAACATTTTTTGAAGAACTAGATTTACTTGACTTGCAATAAAAGAATTATTGACTGTATGTGACAAGGTGTCTGTCTTATCTTTGTAGCTAAAACAGCTATACCAATAAGCAAATGCAATGACATATAATTGAAGTTTCAGGTACTTCATAGAACGGTCCTGTCAGTGACCTGAAATAAAAATTAAGTCAAAATCAGGACTCCATTTTCAAAAAACAAAAGATCAATTAGCGACATATGTTTAACCCACCAAATGTAATTAAAATTTTATTCTGTCAATGTGTTTGCATGATAACCATGATGGGATAAATGTCAAGAACCTCAGCGACATAGAATAAAGTGGATATGCATTCTAGAGTAAAACACTGCTTTGTTACCACACAGTAATCAGTAGAAAAATTAAAATCTATACTGGAACATAACCATAAGAGCTTTTAAGCAAATCTGCACAGAACAACATGCAATCATTGCACCAAACCAGAGTTTTTTCAAAAAAGGCTTGAGATTTTAATTGCTGCTGTAGTGGTTTTATGGTTTTACTGAGACAATTATCAATTGTAGCAGTAATCACGAGGTACTTCATGGGGCTTTTAGAAAATCAATCGTCAGAACAACTAACAACGCACACACACGGGTTCAATACATGAGATACATTTATTAACATAAATTGTGCACCAAACATATACCAGTCTGCCTGGATACAAGCGGCAGACCTTACTGTGAGGGTTATCAATATACAAGGTATATAATTTTGAAGAGATGCAAACACAAAGAGATACACAACAGAGAATATATTTCAATATATATCGCTCGGCTACACCAAATCGCTAATCAGTGTTATTACCCACTGTTACTCTAAACTCGGAAGTAAATACATTACTCATGAATTAAATTGATAACAACTTGTGTTGAGGTACAATTGAATTCTCGAGACCCATTGTAGAACATGGGGTTTACTTATCCATTGTGTATGGATTTGGAATTTCCCGGCACGAACACCAATCCAGCTGACAGGCTCTGTTGCAGCTTCTGTTCCAGCGGTTGTCCAATGGGCGTTGCCCCGGCATCCTCTGGCTACCGGCCAACCAGTCGAGGTGCAGCTCGGAGTAGGACAGGCGGAGAAATCTAACTGTGGCGCACAGGGCAGTCGTTGCTCCGAGGGGATCTACCAGCAGTCTGGCTGGCTAGTAGAAAGTCTCTATGCACAGAGTGTGACCGCAGGTCCTCACAAGTCACTCTTTTGCCCGGGAAGAAGCGGGTTCGTTCCCAATCCAGCGCTGCTTCTGAATAAGCTATTCAGGTTGTCAACGAGGGTCCAACTGTAGGCTGCCGTTGATCAAGCGGTGCATTCACGTTGGTAGAATTCTGAGTATGTACAGGATCCTCGGCCTCACTCTTAGAACAAAGTCCAAGTCCCAGTGCAGACAACAGCAGTTGTCACGTGATTGTCTCTGAGGATGCGCGAAAATGGCCAAGGAGAGCCCCGACCTGAGCTTGTGCTACCTTTTTGACCAAGAGACAGATGTGTGCTGATTGGTTGAGAGTTTGGCGGGCATTGGAGACCCACGTGGTTTTACCACGCCCTGCCAGTCCCTAATTGGTTGATCAAGGTGAGATATGAGTCACTTACTCCTGGCACTTAGGAATGCAGTCCAGATGTCCATCTGGCACTCCCTAGACAAATAGGCATCAATGGATGACCATTGATCATGATAGCCAGGCTTAGCTAAGTGCATCCCCGTTTGGGAGCTGTCCCTTATCAAAAGAAAACATCTTAAATCAGGCTGCATGAATACCTGACTCATGAAGAGTGAGATGGGGCCTCATTTAGGAAAGCACAGCAATGCTTAATTCTGTCTTATTAACAAGCATTGCCACTACACTGCCAAAGGTGTTTCTACCAACAGTTCATGGGTCTAAATAATTATGCAATCAGTATATTTAAGATTCTTCTATTTAGATTTTACTTACATTTACTGTATCTTATTTTATTCTTATAAATATTCAGTTCGATCATCCAGGTTTTGAATAAAATATGAAGTTTAAAAACAATTTTATAATCTTACAAAATTGGACATCATTGGATGAGTCCGAATACTTTTGCAAGGCACTGTTTATTCAGTGGCTTCATACAACATCCTTGAAATAAAAAAGAACTGCTTGTGGGGGGACAAAGGAACATTTAACTTTAGTATTTAGGATGTATGTAAAACATAGCTGGACCAACAGAAAAGACATTCTAATGGCTTTGGAGATTGTGGAAGGCCAACGAAGGGAAGAATAAAATTGAACTAAGAAGCAAAAAGGTCAAAGAGTGGTAATATTTATGAGACAGTTGTTATACTAAAACATATTACTTGTATTTAAATAAGCATCACAACCCAACTGACCTGCACAGCGCTGTTAAATTTTGCATTATCAGTATCTGTAATAATCTCACAGCCCACAGCACAAAGGTAATCATCATGTTCTGCTTTTAATGAAGTGTACAAAATAGTCTTGCATCTAGTCAAACAGACATCACATCCCTATTTCTCTTGACTCAGACATGAAACAGTCCCTTTTCATAAAAGTGGGTCCATTATAATGATACGTAAGGTTAAATGGAAAGTTTTTCTAGATATAAATGCCATTGGCTGAACATGATGAATATTCCCTTTCATCTCTATCATATAAATCCAAATGACCAACTAGCATTGAGTCGTGTGTACACATGTAAAAAGTCACTACAAATACAACTTAAACATAAAAAACTATAGTTCTGTTTTTTTAATCTTAACAATAAAGTTAATAATAAAAATGTGTCCTAATTTTTTTGTAGATTATGATTTTCAGAACATTATTGTTAATAGATTAAATGGCATGAACACTTAGATTCCTTTATTAAAATGAGATGTGTTTTTTTCACTTATGTTTTATGTCTGAATTATAAATGTTATATGTCATCGTATTAAACAATTAATTTAAAATTATAAAATAATATTTGTTTCTGTACATAATTTCATTATTTTTCAGCACAAGAGCTTAGAATAATGTATTTTATAATATATTTTACATGTCTTCGTTCATAAATGCAACATAAAGAGATCACCCTCTACACCAGCTGACATCAGGAGTGTGGCAGTAAAAAATAGATTAACAGTAGAACAATGCTTTTGTGTTTTCTTTTTTCTTAGAAGTACTTTTTGGTGTTTTCAAAAGTCAAATAACAAGTCAAGTTATTCTGACTATCTAGTCAGAAAATTATCCTTAGCATTACAAGATGCTTTTCCCTCTATGTAATCAACTCTTCACTCAATGCAATTATTTATTTTAGAAAACAAATTACATGGATTGAGGTTAATGATTAAATGTTTTAGAGACTATTAATTATTTGGTTATTCCCAAATTATTGTGATACACTCAAGTCACTTTTTTGCATTAGTACAATGTCATCTGATTAGTGAGAAAGTTGGTTAGGTGCTGATAATAACTCATTATTTTGTCAAAAATCAAGAAAGAAAAAAAAACATAGAATGGAAACAATATATCCTGTTGTTTAAAAAAAACAATCTTTCAGGTCAGTGATATACTGGTAGCTCAACATGAGTTAAAAAGATACTAGGAATGAATTATTGCCACAGTACATAACTCCTCTTGTAATGATTAAAGGAAACATGACTGCACAGCTTAACATGGTTCAAGTCCTGGAACGTCATTTAAATAACAACCTCCCCAAAACATTCAAGCGGGGTACTCTCATGGTGCCCACGTAACAATTGCTTTCTTTTGAGATGAAAACGTGAAAGTTATGTGACATGCATACCCTATCATCTGTGAGATGATCTGGGATGATGTCTGGTATCTAAGGCTCAGTGATAGAAAGTACCTATATCATATTCATTCAATATAATGTAATTGAATATGCTGCAGGTGGCCTCCAATATTTACTGGGGTTAAGGACCAGAATGTCACAAGGTATAATGAAACAATGTATAAGGGGGACCATAAGGCCGTAAACTTTGTCCATGCGACTTAAGGTGGGTGGCTTTTCCTTAAGAATTAACCAGACTCTATTAATAGAATAGAGTCTGGTTAGGGACCAAAAGTGTATGCTTTTTACTTGTAGCTAACCAAATCCAGTATACAGTGTCCTGTTATTACAGGTTATGTTCCTAAACAATTTGTAGCAACATTATTTAATTTACCAATTAAGCCTTGATTCTTTGATTGAATTAGCAATGTAGTGCATAGTGGTAAGAACTAAACTTTAATACTGGGGCATAACGATTCATAAGTCATGAGCAACAGCATTGTCTACAAGCAGAATAATTTTAAATGTTAGATTTTGTTCTTCACAATAGTGTTTGATTTCCAGAGCAAAATAATCTATAAACCACCAACTTTGCTGCCTATTAATGCCTTGAAAAATAATGTAAGTGTGGGGAATTTTAACATTAAGTACCTTAATTTATCAACAATGTATAGCCATCAATTTATAACGGAAAGCCGGTACAAGAAATACAGACACAATAATTCAGAATGTAAGGCAAAATTCTAAAAAGCGTTAAAATTCGCCAAGCTGCGGTATGACTCGGCTGTGTGATTCATTGGTCAAAGACGATCGATATGTGGCAATTGTGGTGCGTTAGGTGTTAGTGAAACAATTGCTTCATTTAATCTGTTTCTCTACTGTACTTCTTTAAATCATCATAATGTGGAATTATATTATGGAATTGCAGATGCAGCCATTCTAAACGCATGGGGTACTTCACGGTACAACGCGGAGGGCGTGTCGCATCAAAACGTAGTATCACACAGTATCACGCGGTGTAACGCGTCATTTGACGTCATATCGGAAAGTATGCGGAATCACCTTGTAAAACCGCCAGGAGGAACCAATAAAGCTTAACCTCCCATGTACAGCATTTGAGCTTTTAAATTTAAACTGTGTATTACAGCATGTTAATCATCAGTCATTAAAAAGTTGGTATATTTTATGAAAGCAAGATTGCTCAGTTGGACAAAAGTACACAACCTACCTTTATCATAAATATTAAAATTATGCAGAAATATTTTATGCATCAAAGCCTTTACCGAAGATATATGTCTAATAGTATTAATAATGAATGACTTTGGACAAGCTGTAAACTCAAAGTATTACGCTGGTCCACATTCTTTGAAACCGTCTTTGTAAATGAAAAGACTTTTTTCATTGACAAAAAGTAACACCACAGCATTTCGTTGATCCGATCATGTATTCATTTCCAATCATTCAAAGTTAGTCTTGAGAATCTCAGATTCACCATGCCTTTCACATGCTCATAAAAGATATTAATTTAGGAACATAAACATATTACTGTATGTAAACTGTACTGTTTATGGCTGGTCTTGGTATTTTAAAGAAAAAATACACACCAGTATTCCATTTCTCCCTAAACATTTTAAGCATCAAAGTCTTACAGTACATGTTGTTATTTTAAAATGTTTTTACCTCCTCCTTCTGACCATATTACTGTACGCTTTTATACTTTGTGAAAAATTAATCGTTTTAACCTTTTCTTTGAATACGCTCGTTATCGGATTAAACAAAAGCATTCTTTTAGAATTGGATTAATAGGGAATATAAAATGGATTCACGTATCTAAATAAATTAATAATGGTATAACTATATTTCTATATTGATATGTGTATTGCTGTTTCAGTGCAGTGCATGTGTTTCACACCATTAGACATGCAATACACTTCCTCGTGATCATCTTAGAATTGTTTTTTTTTGTACATAGCATTCAGAAATACAATCGAGAATAGTTTTGTGGTGTATGCATAGATGAAACTTTTCTAAAATGTATAACAAAATTAAAGATGATAAAAATCTGTAATCTCTAATCTTTCCACGTGTAATATCATTAGAAAGTGCAATGCGTTCCTGCTTTGTTTAACGATGGTATCAAAAAAGAAACCTGTGCTTAATGATAATTAAGGGACTTACAAGTCAAACAAAATGATTTACATTGTTTAATTTTAAACACTAAGTTATGAATGCAATTGGTGCTTTACAGCCATTGTGCATTACTGAGCTCCGCGCCCCCTCCCTCTCTAGTTGACGCCTCCCCCTCTGACACAGCACAGTGGGCAGCACGCTGTTTTCAGAGCCTCTGATTAGGGAAAAAAGACCTGCTGATCTGTTCTACATACCAGGAAGACAACAGAATATATTTTTTTCTATTAGATACGTGTGTAGTTTTTATGAAATTCGTGTATTTTAAACGTTTAATTAAGAAGTAAAAACCTTACAGCGTAGACAGAGATTCTAGATAGGTAATACTTTATTAATCCCGTAGGGAAATTGATGTGTTACAGCAGTCCAGCCCAAGACAAGCAAAACAGACATCAGAATAGTTATAAAACAAAAGACAAACAAGATAAATAAAAATAAATAAATACATAGGTGTGTGCAAAATGTGCTGATCATAGTCACTGTAAAAACAATAAAATATGTGCAAAATGTGCATAGGTTTATACAGACTGATTGTCCAAAAAGTACAATGGAGTAAACATGCTGTCCATAGAGGAGCAAATGAAGGGTTAAAAGTCCTAGCCTAGGGCAGCATTATACACCCTGACAGCCGCCGGGAGGAAAGACCAGTGGAAACGTTCCCTTGAACACCGTAGCTGGACCAGTCTGTTGCTAAATGTGCTCCGCTGCCCAGTAACAGTCCCATGAAGCGGATGAGAGGTGTTGTTCATGATGGCTGTGAGCTTGGTCAGCATTCTCCTCTCAGCCACCACCTCCATGGGGTCAAGGCTCATCCTCAGCACAGTGCCAGCCTTCTTGATGAGTTTATTGAGCCTATTTGCATCTTTTGTCATGATGCTGCTGCCCCAGCACACCAATGACCATCATTCTAAGATGATCATGAGGAAGAAAAATCACCCGTTTATCGTGCATAAAAAGTGGTTATTAACTACCAAAACCTGTTTTTATAGCTTTAAAAGTTGTTAAACATATCATTATATCTTGTTTTTGATTTATTTTTTAAGAATTTAAACAATTGTTTGCCCAGCCTAATTTTAAAGACCTCTACTTGTGAAACTTTTCACAACCTGTACATAAAACTATTATTAAAAGCTTATTAAAAACAGCCCCCAAGGTGTTCAAACCGATTTTTTTTACACAGAAGACTAAGAAAACATGTGTCCGTGGGGGAAGATGCAGTGTCTTTCACTGGAAGACTCATCCCATTCTACTTTGAAAATACCTGTGAAACCGGTTTAATTCGGCACAGCCAGCACTCCTGCAGAGAGAGATGAAAACCACGAAGCACCAGGTGAATGCACAACATTAATGTAGGGCTTTCCGGCTCATGTGGATTTACACCCTACAACCTGCGGTACCGCTGTGTACATACAGAATGAACATGTTGTGATATTTAGAAATATAAAAAATGTCAATATACGGTAGTGTCCATAATGCTATTATCCATTTGCTATTTTAGTTTTTCAAAGAAATGTTTATTTGTTAAAAGTAAACCCATAGCGATTTCTGGATTTGAACACCCAACCTCACACTTATAAATCAGTCACTTAAGCTATCACACCACCAAGGCAAGTCATGTGAAATTCACTGAAACAGCAACACACATATCAATATAGAATATAGAACTTAGTAAGAAGGAGCATGTAAAAATGTTTAGAAATAACCACATGTAAGACTTTGATGCTTAAAATGTTTAGGGAGAAATGGAATACTGGTGTATTTTTTATTTAAAATACCAATACCAGCAATATACAGTTTACATAATATGTTCATGTTCCTAAATTAATATCGTTTATGACCTTCAGATGTGTTATGCTCCTATTCTTTTTATGCTCAGCTACTAAAATTTCCCTTTAGTGGTAAAATTCCATATAAATATTCAATACTAAGCGGATTAAAATGTGCACAGTAAAGAGATTAAATGATTAAATCTTTTCACTACCGACCAATGCACCACGAGTGCCCCTGTCGGTCAGCCAATCACATACCACGGTGCGGCGTGGTGGCGCACGCGTAGATGCTCGCGGTACGGGTTTGTACCGTGCATTTTGAATGGCTGCATCTGTACTTAGCTTTCTTTCTGAGGGGAGTTATCCTGAGAAAAGATGTACTTTTCTTTACTGTTTTCTTGATTTTCAAACATAGCTATTATGATGTGCTGTGCAGTATGGGGTGGCTGTTTACTTATTAATATTGCCTGTGTAGCGGCAATGCTTATTAATAAGGCAGAATTAAGTGTTGCGGTGCTTTCCTAAATGAGGCCTCATCTCTCTGTTCATCTCTGTGGTGCAGCCACAGAGAAACTATTCATGCAGGCTGATTTAAAGATGTTTTCTTTTGATAAGGGACAGCTCCCAAAGGGGGATGCACTTAGCTAAGCCTGGCTATCATGATCAATGGTCATCCATTGGTTCCTATCTGTCTAGGGAGTGCCAGATGGACATCTGGACTGCATTCCTAAGTGTCAGGAGTAAGTGACTCATATCTCACCTTGATCAACCAATCAGGGACTGGTAGGGCCGAGTAACCCACATGGGACTCTGATGCCCATGGAACTTTCAGCCAATCAACGAGCTGAAGTTCCTCCAGGTAAAAACAGGCAACACAGAGGGCCTGGGAGAATTCTGTGGACTTTTCTAAAGGGAATTCAAAGGAGAATTCCAGGGCAGGACGGCCCAGGAGCAGAAGGCTCCCAAGGGCAGGACATTCTCGCAGCGCTCCTCCTGACCATCCTGAGACTCAGCCCGGACAACCACGGAACGGCCAGAACTTTCCTTTGTTCTAAGAGTCGAGAGCGGAGGTTGCCAGAGAGTAACCAGAGGATCCACCCGAGGTTAGCACCAGCAGCAAGCCTCGTGAACAGGTCGGAACTGTGGACAGCTGAATCACTATTCAGAACTAGCGCTTCATCAGGAACGAACCGGTCTGCTTCCTGACTTGCTGGGACCCACAGTCATCTTTTCTCCTGTGCACAAACTTTGCTAGTTAAAGCCAACACTAACTAGCCGGTCAGTGAGCATCAGCAGCGCACTGTCGCAAGCTGCACAGCACAGCCTGGCACGGAGCCAGAGAGCGCGATTGGACAGCAACAGCCTGGAACTGTTTCTTTGTGCCCACAGGAGATCTGAATCCCCAGAGATTGGATGAGTATTCAACTTCAATGCATTACAGCTCGAGAATTCAATTGTTATCCCAACTAGTTGATATCAATTTAATTCCTAAGAGTTATGTACTTGTTTTGAGTATCTAATGTAGAAGTTATAACCAAGTTCATTTACGAAACGGTCTAAATGAATGATATACTGAACGTATGTCCTCTTGATATATGTAACTCTTGGTAACTGACTGAATATATACCTTTTGTATTCTGATAACCCTCTCGATAAGATCTGTTAGGTTTACATGCATATTCTATGTATTAATAAATGTATCCTCGTGTATTAGTACCTGTGTGTGTGCGTTGTTTGAGTTATATCGCATGGTTGGATTCTAAAGCCATCAAAAGAATCATTTTGTGATTTACTGTTACAATTAATAATTGTCCCAGTAAATGCCCAAACCCTACAGAACTGGTGCCTTCAGAGAGCACACTACACCTGGAATCGAAAACCATTAGAAGGGTTACAAACAACAGGAGGCCATTCACTCAATCTAGCTAATGTAGTAGTTAATAATATATTAATCTGAGGACCTTATCCTGCTTTTTTTAAAGAAGCCCAAGTAATTGGACAGCCAGAATCCTGATCGGGATGCATTACGCCTGTCTTCAAGTCCTTGCACTGGCTTCCTATCAGGTTTCGAGTTTCGAGTCAACTTCAAAATCCTCAATCAATCTGACTCTGGTCTTCTAGCTGTCCTCAAGAAAATCTACATTCTGTGGGTAACAGGACCTTCTCTAGCTGCACCCCTGAGCTCTGAATTTGTATCCCCAGTGATATCACAGTCACCTACCCTGAGAGCAATTAAATCTAACCTCATAACCTCTCTTTTCAGAAGACATAGTGTCTGTACCGGTGTAGCGGAGCTAGTGCGGTGACGTCAGCGCCCTCACTGCGCGTAGCAGGGTCATCAGCTGCCTGGGCTGGGGGACGTCTCCTTTAGCTCACGCGGTTGGTGCCCTGTTGCGTTACACCAGAGCCCCGGGTTCGCGCCCCAGGTGTGGAGATGGAACGGGTGTCCCCTCTTCAACTGTTCAGTTTATAGTGAACAGTAGCTAGTAGCTAGTAGAACAGTAGCATCGTCAGTAGCTAGTGACTGATAATACATACAGCAATATGCATCGTCAGTCACTAGTTACATCAGGAAATGTGCTGAAGATGTCACACTCACAAAAGAAATAAGAACCTTTCCTAACCAGAAACCATGGATGAACAGTGAGGTTCGCACCCTAATCAAAGCAAGGGATGCAGCATTCAAATCGGGCAATAAATCAGAACTAAGGTCAGCCAGGATCAATCTTAACAATGGTATTAAACATGCAAAAAACACACTCAAACAGGAATTGGAGGAACACTTCACCACTAATGACCCAAGGTGCATGTGGCAAGGTATACAGGCCCTCACAGACTACAAGAGGAAGAACATCTGTGCACCTGCCCATGATGCCTCCCTGCCTAACGAGCTCAACACCTTCTATGCTCAGTATGAAGCCAACAACACAGAACCAGTCATCAGAACTGCACCCTCCGCAGCTGACCAGCTGCTCTCACTGTCTGCAGATGAGGTGAGGAGATCTCTGCTAAAAGTGAACACACGCAAGGCTGCAGGACCCGACGGCATACCCAGTCGCGTCCTCAGAGCCTGCGCCAATCAACTGGCGGGTGTATTCACAGACATTTTCAACATGTCTCTGGCCCAAGCCGTAGTCCCCACCTGCTTCAAGACAACCACCATCATCTCAATACCAAAGAAAACCACAGTGACATGTCTTAATGACTACCGACCAGTGGCACTAACACCTGTCATCATGAAGTGCTTCGAGAGGCTGGTCATGAAGCACATTAAGGACACCATCCCAAACACAGTGGACCCGTACCAGTTTGCCTACCGGTCCAACAGATCCACAGATGACGCAACCTCCATTGCCACACACACGGCCCTATCCCATCTGGACAAAAAGAACACATACACAAGACTACTATTCATCGACTTCAGCTCAGCTTTTAAAACTATCATCCCAGAAAAACTAGTCAAGAAACTCAGTGCACTGGGTCTCAACACCACCCTCTGCAACTGGATTCGGGACTTTCTGACAGGCAGACCTCAGGCTGTCAGGCTTGGAAACCACACCTCCGGCACACTAACTCTGAACACTGGGGTCCCCCAGGGGTGTGTGCTTAGTCCATTGCTCTACTCGCTCTATACCCACGACTGTAAGGCCAAACACAACACCAACTCCATCATCAAGTTTGCCGATGACACCACAGTTGTAGGTCTGATCACAGACAATGATGAAACAGGGAGGAGGTCAATCTCCTTACAACATGGTGTGATGACAACAACCTCACCATCAATGTCAGCAAAACCAAGGAGCTGATCGTTGATTTCAGGAAACTGCAAACCGGACATGCCCCTATCCACATCAACGGGACTGAAGTGGAAAGGGTCAGTAACTTTAAATTCCTTGGTATCCATATCACGAGGACCTCACATGGTCTCTCAACACCACCTGTCTGATCAAGAAAGCGCAACAGCGCATGTACTTCCTAAGACGGTTGAAGAAGGCTAAGATATGTCCCCAGATCCTCACTAACTTTTACAGATGCACTACAGAAAGCACACTGAGAGGCTGCATCACAGTGTGGTATGGCAACTGCAGTGCTGCTGACCGCAAAGCCCTACAGCGGGTGGTGAAAACTGCCCAGTCCATCACTGGGGTTACCCTCCCATCTATCCAGGAAATTTATGACAGACGGTGCTTGAGGAAAGCTCTAAGCATAATCAAAGACCCCACACACCCCAGCTACAGACTTTATGATCTGCTACCATCTGGAAAACGGTACCGGAGCATTCGGGCCCGGACTACCAGACTCAGAGACAGTTTTTACCCTCGCACTATCAAACTGTTAAATTCCCAGCCTCTCTCACTCTCACTCTCACCTCACCTCTCACCTATGATCTAAACCTCACAGTGCCTTCTTCCTTTCTTTCTTACCAAAAACCCAAACACACATTGCAAATCTACCCCTACCATACATGTCAAAAGCTCACTCCCCATAATTTCTATCCCTTTATTTTATTCTGTTGATGCATATTTTTGCACATAACCTGTTACCTTTTTGTTGTTTTGCACATTGCCTGTTGTTAGTTTTTGCACATTGCCTGTTGTTGTTTTTTGCACATCGCCTGTTGTTGTTTTTTGCACACTGCCTGTTGTCTCTGTCTTTCTTTTGCTACACAATTGTATTGTTGTTGTTGTTGTTTTTTTTCTCTTTGTACTACTTATGTCCGAGAGCTAGCTAAATAGCATTTCGTTAAACCATATACCATGTATATGAGTCAATATATATGACAATGTATATGACATGTATATGACAATAAACATGAACTTGAACTTGAACTTATAGAGAAATTTCCCCAGAGCCTCACAAAATTGTCCAATAATAGTCTTCTTGTGTCTAATTCTTAGTTTAGCAGGGTTTAAGCCACAGTATATGAATATATATTGTTATTTATTTCTAAAAAGTGTCCATAATATTTTAGTTTCTCAAAGAAGCCTTTCAAAGGCTTGAGGCATCTGTTAAATTGCCCCACTGGATAAATTGTTTGTAAAGAAAACTTGTTTTACAACTCTTTTTCTCCCCCTTTCATTTTCAAAGAATAATAAGCGAGCCATCCAGTGAAAGACAGTCCCCCTTCCCCCAAGGACACACTGACAAATGTTTTCTTAGAAAAAGATTCACAACGTCAGTCTTCACAGCCGAAACATTGTGTTTTCTCTCTTCTTTTTTCAGCATGGAATAAACCTATAACTTGTTCCTTTGCAGACTATACTTCTTCTTACCTAAACATTTGAAACACTTTAATTTTTTTTTAAATTTAACACGCATTCCGTACAGAAATAAAATGATGTTTTCTACAGTTGTTAAGAAGATTAGCAGGTTACTGACAAAATAGCGCACCATCCATCACTGCCCAGTAATATAACTTTAATATAAACAAGATCTAATACCTGGTTCAGTTTTTACAAAAATATGTTTTATTAATCGAATCCCAGGTGTGAGCTCATAAAGCCTGAATTACATACTATGCGAAACACCTGATCATCTACTCTAAAGATTTCAGTCCTTAGTGTATATTCTAATCGCAGTGGGGGCAGGGTGTGTGGGGACAGGTTAGGCTTTTTCTGTTGCTTCTATCATCTATTGCACCCCTGACTTTCTATCTTTGCCGCTAATCCCCATCTCTCCTAACATCCTCCAAAATGACGTGGGCTGGAAAACCACAGCATCCTACCTCAACTGGAAATGACCAGACGTTCCACCCTTTGCTTCTGATGTTATCCACGAGCTCATCGTACCTCGCTTTTTTCCACTCAAAAACCAGTTCAACCGGTTTAATTCAGTTAAATTCAAAATACTTTACTCATCGCCGTAGGGCAATTTAACACAAGCCTTTGCAACAAGCCATAAAACGAAATCATATGTATTTTAATTATAAAAGAGAATACCAACATTATATTAAAAAGATCACTGAAACTGAACTATAATAATGTATCTGATAATTATTAACAATATTCATTTATTAATAATAAATAATTTAAAACGTCTTGTATTTTATTCAGGGTCATTTGTTTATTCCTGGTTTTCATTCACTTTCTACTAAAACGCCTATTTATGAGACATGTGCCAGAAAAAAGGCCTTCACAGCTGAGAGTTTGTGTGTTGAAAGTCATCTTTATTCATATGCATATGGAAGTCTTGTGTTGTGTGGCACAGGACTTAAAAGACAACGCTTACAGGCCTCTTTTATACAGTGAAACAAATGATACAAGATACAGTCCCACATGACTCTCTACTTGCATTATGGTTATATATGGTCATTCTAAAAAGCTGACCATTACATATATATTCTTTATTGCAGGCTTGCATGACAAGAAGCCTCTTCTGCTGAATAGACCATTTGTTCCAGGAGTGGTCACTGGCCATTTCCCTGAGAACTATGTCAGCTGTGCGTAAAGACATCATGTGGCTATATTATCTTTTGAGACCTGATATCCTGAGATGGATTTAATAAAATATAAGTATAAAGATTCATAGTTAACAAGATATAATACAAACTTTTAATTAATTCCCTCAGACATGATGCTTCATATGTAAAGAACTTTGAGAACAAATGACAGAGTCTTCAAACCACAGGTATTATAAAGATTGAGATTTGTGAACATTTTCACAACTTTTATTTATACAAAATCTAGTACCTGATCTAGATCCTAAAGTGGATCCCAGGTGCAAGGGAGTTCATAATGGGATAATTACTATTTAACTGCCTTGCACCTGTTGCATGCAGGGATAGGCTCCAGCTCCCCTGTACTGGATAAAGAAATTAGACAATGGATGGAGCTAAATGTATGTATGCAAAATGCCTGACCATATAAAGCAGAACAATCGCTTTTTCATGACAGCACGCATTATGGTACATTTTTTTTGCATCAGTCATTATGTCTGTGGTGTATATTCCACTCTGGTTGGACGTCAAAGCAACACTCAGTGATTATATGCAACCATTAACAGCTATGACACTGCTCACCCTGATGCTGTATCTTTAGTTTCGGGGAACTTTAATCAAGCCAAACTGCAGAAAGTTCTTCCAATATATTACTGGCATGTCTCCTGCCCAAAAAAGGGCATACTCTTGATCACTGCTACGCTGCTATAAAAGACACCTACTGCTCTATCCCTCGTTGGATAATCAACAGTTGGATCATCTGTTGGTGCTTCTCGTGCCGGCTTATGAGCAGTAGCTGAAGCGGGAGAATGTGTCAACAAGAACAGTTCAACACTGGATGGAGGAGACAGATGAAGTACTGCAGGACTGCTTTGAATCTCTGGACTGCACCGTGTTTAAAAGTTCATCAGTGAACCTGCACGAGTACACTTCAGCCATTACCGATTTTATTAAGAAATGCATGGATGCCCACAAAGACAGTTTGCTTTTTCCCCTTCCAGAAACCATGGTTTAACATTGACATCAGAATTAAGCAGGATCAAAGGCCTTTAAGTCTGTCAAAATACTGCAACCTGTTTTAATGATTACAGACCGGTAGCACCCACATCCATCGTAATGAAATAATAATAATTGCTTACACTTATATAGCGCTTTTCTGGACACTCCACTCAAAGCGCTTTACAGGTAATGGGGACTCCCCTCCACCACCACCAATGTGCAGCATCCACCTGGATGATGCGACGGCAGCCATAGTGCGCCAGAACGCTCACCACACATCAGGTATCAGTGGGGAGGAGAACAGAGTAATTAAGCCAATTCATAGATGGGGATTATTAGGAGGCCATGATTGGTAAGGGCCAATGGGGAATTTGGCCAGGACGCCAGGGTTACACCCCTATTCTTTGCAAGAAACGCCCTGGGATTTTTAATGACCACAGAGAGTCAGGACCTCGGTTTTACGTCTCATCCAAGGACAGCGCCTGTTTACAGTATAGTGTCCCCGTCACTGCCCCGTATACTGGGGCATTAGGACCCACATGGACCACAGGGTGAGCACCCCCTGCTGGGTCCACTAACACCTCTTCCAGCAGCAACCTTAGCTTTCCCCAGGAGGTCTCCCATCCAGGTACTGACCAGGCTCACACCTGCTTAGCTTCAGTGGGTTGCCAGTTGTGAGTTGCAGGGTGATATGGCTGCTGGCTTTGAAAGGCTGGTCATGAGGCACATTAACACAATGGTACCTGAGTGCTTAGACCTCCTATCCAGTTTGGATACTGGCATTATAGGTCCACTGACAATGCTATTTTCCCTGGCTTTTCACATTGCCCTGGCTCATTTGGATGATAACGACACACATGTCAGAATGCTATTCATTGATTACAGCTCTGCATTTAACACAATAGTTTCTTCCAGACTTGTCAGGAAGCTTAATGACCTGGGCATCAACAGCTCTCTATGCAGGTGGATCATGGATTTCTTGACTGGCAGACCACAGGCTGTGAGGGGCGATGGAAAACTTTCTTCCATTCTGACCATCAATATAAGTGACCCTCAGGGCATTTCCAACATTCCTCTGTTTGTTAATATTTTAACTCAGATTTCAACTATAAATCTTACACTAATTACTTGCAGTTACTCCTGATGTTATGCTCCCCCTTACAACAACAAGTATGTAAATGTATCCTAAAAAATTCCCACCCACTGTGATTTAGACACAGAATGGTTAAAAATGAGGACAAGTCAGGCAGCCAGAGGGAAGGTGGGGGCCGTCTTCTCACCTCTATGACTAATTTACCAAAGAGGAATGGCTTAAGCGACATATACAGTGAAGCCGAAAAATGTTCGGTGCCATCTTCTCTGCTTTAAAGGTACCATCCTCGTGGAAGAATTTTCACCTAAAATGTTTGCCTACCAACTAACAAGCAGACACTAACTAAATAACAGTAGCGTAAAGTGACACCTTTCGTCAAACTTTTTACAGGTACCATGCCCCTTTTCCAGCCAATGGGAGTCAGCGGTGGTTGGATGTCCCGCCCCCTTGCCAGCCAATGGCGTGTTGTTATGTGTGCATGTCCCGCCCCCTAAGGAGCCAATGGTGTGTCGTTAAGGGTCAGAACTCCTGCCTTCCCCCCCGGCTGGTCGGTCCGGAGCCTCAGGATCCCAAAGCCCCAAGGCGGCACATCCCTCGCTTTAGGTGTGTGAAAGTGTGTATTGGTTTGGAAGGGGACCATGTCTGCAGCGGGGTTGAGTGCACTCTATTATAACCCTAGGAAATCAGGTAGTTACGGCGGCGCGGGGAGTCTGGTGAGGGCCGCGAGATCCCGGGGTGTGAGCGGCGCCAGCCGCGGCCAGGTGGCCGAGTGGTTGTCCGGCCAGGCTGCTTATACGCTGCACAAGCCGGCGCACGTACGTTTTAAGAGAAACAGGACGCTGGTGTCCGAAATGGACTGGCAGTGGCAGGCCGACTTGGTGGACATGAGAGAGTTCAACGACGGTTTCTGTTACATCTTAACGTGTATAGACGTGCAATCTAAATACGCTTGGGCCTTGCCGCTGAAAACCAAGACTGGAGGGGCCGTGACAGGCACCTTCCGAAATGTACTGCAAGAGGGGCGTGTTCCTAAAAAGCTACAAACAGACGAGGGTAAAGAATTTCTTAACAGGACCTTCCAAAATTTTCTCAAACGTGAGAATATTGAACATTTCGTTACGGCCAGCGATGTGAAGGCTAGCGTGGTCGAGAGGTTTAACAGAACTATTAAAACAAAAATGTGGAGGTACCTGACACACAAAAATACCTTTCGATATATCGACGTCCTTTCAGATCTTATTTACGCTTATAACCATAGTTACCACATGACTATTAAACGAACCCCGGGTTCTGTTACGTCCGACAACTCCCCTGAGGTGTGGAGAACGTTCTAAGACGAGCACTTTAAGAGAAAACCGTCAAAGTTTTCATTTAATGTGGGTGATCGCGTGCGGGTGTCCAAAATAAAGGGAGTGTTTGAGAAGGGATATGAACAGACCTTCACAGATGAAATTTTCATTGTCAAAGAGCGGACCTCAGCTCTGAGACCCTATTACAAACATTACGACATTAAGGGCTCCTTCTATGCAGAAGAGCTACAGAAGATAAACCCTGATGTTGAGAACGTCTACCGCATCCAAACGATTTTAGCAGCCAGGGGTCGTGGCAAAAACAAACAGCTTTTGGTAAAGTGGCGCGGCTGGAGCGATAAATTCAATAGTTGAGTAAAGGCTTCCGAGGTCCGAGACATATATAGGTGGTGAAAAATGAACCCAAATGGTTTCTATGTGACGCTGGCCAGTAATTCATCCTCAAAGATGTCTCCAAAGAACACCAACGCGTGCTTCACAGAGCATCTGGCAAAGGCGACTGACCTGGACGGGAGCTGGGAAGTGGGCCTGGTCGAGCTGCACTATCCGCATACACTAAACACTTTTGATGAAGACAAAGTTTTTCTGTTCGTCAGCGATGAGCTCAAGACTATATTATCCCATCGCAGCCATCTTCAGCCAGGTTGACATCACCGTAGGAGACCGATTGATCAGCCAGAGCAACAACTGCTATCCTTACAGAGCCTTTATAGAGTCTGTCCTGAACTACAGTGAAGAGACGCTGAAGACGCAGTATTCAACAGGGCTCTTTTACAAAGACACAGCCGGGCAACACAAGTCCACAATTTTGGATGGTCCCAATCAGGGGTTCCGAAAAAGAGCATCATACACGACGCAAAGCTGAAAACTGGAGCTCCTGGGTCACATTCACGCAGACCTGTTTTTTCAGGACAAACTACTACTGAATGGCGTAGAGCTGAAAATAAAACTCACGCACAACAGAGATGCTTTCTGCTTAATGAACAACATCGGATAACACAAACTGAGCGTACTCTCTGCATCTTTGTTTGTGAAAAGAGTCAGAGTGTCACCCGGGGTCAGACTGGGACACGCCAAAGCACTCCTGACGGCCAACGCTAAATACCCCATAGACCGCGTGCAGATGAAAGTCTTCAGCCTGCCTGCAGGGAGCCGTGTGTGTAACCAAGAAAACCTCTTTCTCAGACAGTTACCCAAAGTGGTCATTTTGGGGTTTGTGGACAACGCGGCATTCAGCGGCAGTTTTACACAAACCCCCTTCAATTTTAAACACTACAACTTTAACTTTCTGGCTCTCTACGCGGACGGTGAACAAATCTCCACTAAACCGCTTCAACCAGACATCCAGAATGGACATTGCGTCCGTGAATATTTTAATCTGGTGGAAACAGCCGGAAAGCGTCTGAAAGACAAACCACTTCTGGTGGACCGCGAGGAGTATGCGCGCGGTTACACATTGTTCGCTTTCAACCTCAGCCCCGACGATGAGTGCACAGGGCATTATTCACTTATCAAAACGGGTAATCTGAGAGCTGAAATGCTCTTCGCGCTACCGCTACCCACTACAGTTAACATGGTTGTGTACGCGCTGTTCGACAACGTGATAGAGCTGGATATGAGACGTCAAGTAATTTACGACTTCAGCTAAAAAGCACGGGAGGCCACACAACCTGCACATAAAGATGAACACAAAACAGCTGGAAGACATTCTAACCCGAGACCGCTACACCCGAGACTCCAGTGTTCTCCAGTGATGCCCTACCACGCGAGAGACTGACGCGGCGCCCTCTGAGTTTAATAGTTAATACTCACCCACACGACCACCCTGGTGAACACTGGCTTGCTATTTACTTACCCGACGATGAGGGCGCAGAATTTTTCGACTCCTACGGATTTTCACCCGAAGCTTTTTCCTTTCCCAAGAACATTATTGATTTCTTAAACAGAAATGCTAATTCCATATTTTACAACAACAGACAATTGCAAGATTCTTTTGCGGTGACCTGCGGTCTACATTGTGTCTTTTTTCTATACCATAGATGTAAAGGTTTATCTTTTAGAACATTTTAGAACTTTATTCTACGAATAAAATCCAGAATGACCGCATGGTGGAAATGTTTCTGAAAAACCGACGTTGTGTGAGACGGAGACCCAGATATCCTTTTAAGCCCTTTGAAAATACGAATGTTCAATTATGCGGGTGTTTACGACAATTTAAAACATGTCATAAATGTTAATCGACCATCTAAAATAAAAATGAAATCGAACCATTTCGACGTCTGTGTGGTTATTATTTAAAAAGAACACAAAACATTTATAGCGCTCAAACCTTTTTTAATACGTTACATCCAAGCCAGTTTCTTACTAACATTTTTAACCATATTGCGCACGCTTTTTAATAGACATTTCAAGTCATTTATCACAAACACACATACCCAGAGAAAAAATGTTACAAAGACAACCATGTGGGTCTAGGTATTAATGATCGTCTCCTTTCAGCTGTTATCTTAGAGACCGGGTCGACCGTCGACAACTCTACCAGTTGTTTTAAAGTTTTGACCGCTGCTGCACACCCCAACGGGGCAGCCTTGAGTTTTTCAAGTAGCTCTCGGTTACCAGCGTTGGCTAGCAAGGTGCCCGGCACGTTGATTTCTGCCATAGCCTCCATGAACACATCCCAACCTTTTGGCTTCTTCCCGACCGCAACTGCTTGCTGCTGCATGAGAGCCCTGACAAGATCAATCATGTGAGAGCCCTCAACGGGTGCCCCCTTGTACACAAATTCTCCTTTTTCATTCCAGGCTATTAATGGTTCATTGCGGGCCATGGTCTTTAACAATATCTCGGCATTTCTCCAGAACCACTGAGACACGCTGTCCAAAATATACCAAAGTCAGCGTCGCTCGATGTCGGCGGTTGTGCTAACATGCGTGATAGCTCGGTGGGTGCATTTTCCGGTAGTACAACAGTTAAAGTCCCTTTTTTTGAAGTCTCCTGGCGTACTAATGTCAAATACCGTTGTAACACCTGGCTGTACAATTTCACTTTTTCATATTCGGCCAGATGCGAGTTCTGAAGAATGTCTCGCATTTCATCATCCAACCGACAGGTTGTTATTTTTCTTACATCGCTTTCAAACCCAGACCGCTCTCGGAGTCGATCGAGCTGTTTCTGAGGTACCAGGTACATTTTTTCAGCGTGCTCCATTATTGACGTTGTTGAAGCCCTGTAATCAATGGTACTGCAATACTCAACAGGGTCCCGATAAAACCGTCGGACTGGTTCACCAAGAGTCTCTTTCTTTTAAGAGAAAGACCCTTTCGACTCAAAGTCTTTATAAGCTTACGCTTTCTCTTCAGGGTCCCAACCTGCTTAGCAGATAATGGTATGTTCCCTTTCAAGGTATTCAAGGCGATTTCAGCTATGGCCTGTACAAGATAATTTGTAGCCCCGCAGAGAATAGCTTTCAGCTGCTTGGGGGCGGCTTTTACCAGAAAATGTAAGAGAGTCAGGTTTCTCAGAACGCGTGAAGACATGACGACGCCCCGAATGTGTTTTTTCGACTGAGTCTGTGGTTGCGAGATCACCGACTTTTAGATTTTTTAAATACATAAGCCGTGGGTACATCTGAGGGGAAAAGACCTGTTCGCAAGCGATAGTCATCTGGGGTGTCGGCATTTAAATCCACCAACAAGTAACCGAAAGGTTTTTTAGTAGCGTCATCGAACGCTTCCAAAAAAAAATTGGCTTTACCGGGGTACATCTGCCGGGACAGGGCTGTAATCTGTAGTTTATCTCTAGGGTTTTTAAACAGCACCATGTACTTTGCATTTAACGCGATGGTTCTACTTTTCCGGCCTTGACAAAACACATTTTGGACGATATACATGATGCTGAGGTTTCGGTGGTGTACTTATTTGGTAAAAGCTTTTTCTATCTCATTATTTTCACACGCAGACTCCATCAAATCATCAACTATAATCAAATTTACTCTACCCGGCGGCAGTAGCTGGTCGTCAGAAAACGACGTCGGTAGTCCTTCTATAAACTGCCTGGAAATTTCACAAGCAACTCAGCGTATAGAGGTTGCCAGCAGCTGTAACACCAG
Organism: Lepisosteus platostomus; assembly: GCF_059453375.1. Lineage (NCBI taxonomy): Eukaryota > Metazoa > Chordata > Actinopteri > Semionotiformes > Lepisosteidae > Lepisosteus > Lepisosteus platostomus. The sequence continues at coordinate 44,324,972 of NC_142612.1, read as the reverse complement.
ACTATGTTTTCGGGTTTACGACTCATAACGGTATCACCGTTCTCCAAGAGCTGTTTTATAAAATTACTTTTACCGCAATTCGAGGGTCCGGACAAAATGCATGAAAAAGGGTGTTTTAACCTGACATCCATCGTGTTAATATCCATAGGACAATGATGTCAAATTTTCTTGCAGCACCCGCTTGTCATACACCACCTTCTGGGTTTTCTTTAAGGTCCGGGTCTCAATGCGCCAATCCTTTTTAACACGCAGGATCATCGGCTGTTGAATAGAAATGTGTTTAAATTCCTGGCACTCTGCATAAGGATTAACGCCATAGTCAAAAACCAAGTCCCGCAGACTCTCAAAGTTAACTTTTTCACAATTGTTCACATTGACCATAATGCCTCTTACCTTTAAACAGGCTTTCCCTCCAGACAGTTTGTACCCGTACGACTTGGGTCCTTGGGTCCTGTCGGTGATGTGTTGTCCAGCAGCGATTTCGCTGGTCAGCTCACCCAAGTAGTCACCCAGTTCCGGATTCCACTCACCCTCCCGGCTTACAAAGATAATGGAATCGGTATCGTGGTACAGACAGCGGCCTTGCAAAGCATTTAGCAGATTGTATAACTCCAAGCGGGCATAGGCGGTTGTAAAGCTAGCGATGAAAATGTTAGTGTTTGAATGGCCTGTATAGTGGTGTTTAGTGTGTTTCCACGTAACACAGGCTGTGTTTTCATCGATAAATTTGCAGGCTGACACCTCATGATATGGTGTAAATAAGTACCTGAACAATTCATCGGGGTTTCTCACAATGGTGGTCTGTGGTAAATTGTCTCTTTGTCCATACTTCCCCCACAAACTGTTCAAGGCAATTTTTGAAAGCTGTCTTTTGGCCGGATTCTTTTTAATGTTGCTGGGGTCCAATCGGACACTCTCTTTTTCATAATATTCATTGATATATCTTTGTTGTTTCGCGACATCAGTACACCACTCTGGAAACCCTGAGGCTTCTTGTTTCCCTTTCTGATGCAGCTTGATGTAGTCGGAAAAAAAGATTTTAAGCACTCTATACCCCAGATCTAAGGCCGTCTGAAATTCCGGAGCGCACCAGACACCAGTCAAGGCACGATCTTCATCACTGTGCTCACAGGGAGTGGTCTGTTTTGTTTCAGCACACGTACGACACAGTGTGAAAAACAGTTTTTTGTCAATTTTGGTTGGAAGAACTGGAAAGTACAAACGTCTGGGTGGGTAAACTTTCACCTTCGCTAAACCGAAATACCGTTTTAAATCTCCAAAGTTGTTATATATTATTCGGGGGTGCCCCAGTGGGTATTTTTTAATTTTGTTCACAAACGGATACAGACTGGTGAAATCATAGTAATGAATTTTTTCACCGGGCTGCGCTGTGTAATGCAAACAAATCGCATTTGTTCTCCCCCCAAAAAGCGAATTGCGCGGTTGCAGAGGCTCTGGAAATTTACCCAAGTCTCCATTTTCAACAAGCATGTCTCTGAAATCTTGCTCCCACAAAACACGCACGTTAAAACCTCTCATTTTGAGAAAATTAATTTTAACCGTCGTCTTTCTGTACAACCAACCAAATAGTAGTGTTTGTCAGTGGATTAAAATCGTTTTCACAATAACAAACGCTACAACTGTGAAAAAAGCAACCGTTGAACTCAAAGGCTGTCGGCACTCCGTCAATTACAGCATAACCATCCAGAAAATATGGGCCAACCTTGAACTCACCGGCCGTGGTTAACGCGTGTTGGATTTTAACGGGCTCTGTGTGTTCGATGTACATAAGCTATTGAATGCTGGGTGTAGAAAATCATTTTTGCTGGCGGTGGCAATTGTCATGGGGTAGCAACGCAATCGTCTCTTCCTGTAAAAACATAAGTCTGAACATGGCCATGCAGACACTAGCGATGGTCACAAACTGAAAGGGGTCGATGCACACAACGCAGGCGGCCCCTGACTCAGTCACGCGTGTCTGTCTGGTCATATTCATGACCTGATACAGCCTTCTCTTAGAATTGCCACATCCAACTGGCAGTAACATTTCAACTCTCTCTGTAAGTTAAACACACTTCTCTTGCATTCTTCATACCAAACCAAAAACTCGGCTTTCTCGCTCGGCAGCATGTAGTTAACGCCGTAAAGTTCTGACGGCGGCAGCAGGCCGACATAATTTTGGTTTTCTGAAGTGTTCATCAAGTGTGGAAAATGACCCTTAGCCCCAGGGAACCCCATGGCGGCCGGCAGTTTGCTTAATTTCATAGGTAGAAAGTTTAAAGAATCGATAAATCTGATGTTCAGAGCTTTTACGGTCATACACATTATCTAACCACCCAGATTAATTAGTTCAACATCCATCTTTTCAGCTAACAACTGTCTGATTACTAGGTAATTGTCATATCCCTTGCCATTGTGCAATATGAACGTATGGTTTTTGAAACGTCTAACGATAAATTTACACACAAAATCCTTTAGACAAGTTTCACCATAAAATTCCCAGCTTCATTTATTGTTAATATGAAGGGCATGGATGTAATTTGGTATGTGTGTCCCCGTTTCTTCCATGCATTCAAAGTCGAAAAAAATGTACTTGTTTGAAATTTTGGGGTTGTCCAAAGGCGGTGTGTAGCACAAATGTGTGTCAGGGGTGTCAATCACGTTGTTACAACGCGAGCACAGTTTCTCTTTACATTTGTGACTTGCGAGGTTATAAACCCCACATTTCTCACAAAAGACCCTGCGCTCACACTTACTAACACCCGTCACCGCATTCCGAAAGTGTCTCGCCAAACACTGAGAGCTCTGACAAAAGACCTTACAGGCCGGGCAATTCTGAATTTCTGCATCAATTTCGCAACACTTGGGATCTAAACAGGTTTTACAAGCTTTAACACAGGCGTGTGCGTTCTTGTGGCTATACGCCGCATGGCAGTTAGTGCAAAAATACGCCGCCCCCACAACAGCTTTAATATTTAAAACCCCATAACAATGCTCTTCATGCAGTAGAACAAAAAGTATTTTAGAATTTGGTGGTGTGGGCCCCGTTGTAAAATATTTCCAATCACCCTGGTCGTGGTACAAAATTTTAATGACCACCTTTAAATGTTTTTCAAAAGCGGTAATGTCTGACAAACTAATTTTCCGATTCTCTGGAAAACCCAACTCTTTGTGTATTCGTTTAGTGCCCTGTAACATTTCCCCATCGGTACAACCTTAATTCAACAAACTGTAAACACTCCCGGCGAAACACAGATTACCCCCCGTGTAATGTAAGTCGATAAGGTGCGCTTTTTTATGAGCAATTACCCGGCTGTACAGAACGGGTTTAAATCTTCGGCGGGCACCCCCCTGCATATTCCTAACTATCGTAACCACTAATCTGAGGCTATCATCAGTGAGATGACTGTGTGTGTGGCTCTGTAAGAGGTCTGAGATGTGGCTTAAAAAATCGGCAGCATTTAATTCTCAGGGTTGTCTCCTGCATGAGAACAAGGGTTTGTTAAAACCAACCGCAGTCAAACGCAGCTGTAGAAAATCATTCGCCCTCATGTTTGGAGAAAGTTCATCCAATATTCTCTGGACTGCACCATGCACAGCGTCTATAGCCTGTACATACGAGGCTATTCTGTCGAGATTAACAAAATGAAATTCTTCATTCTTCATTCTTCATGGTGCTCTGTTGCTCTAAAATTATTATAAGACCTGTTATAACTAAGTATACGCTCCAGGAAAACTAAGGGGCCTCTAATCGCCCCTGCACCGCCACCAACCTGATTCAGATCGTTCAGTACAACCGGTTCTCGGTTTTCAAAGTTACCGCCATCCTGTTCTGCTACAGCACCCTCGGGCATTAAGTTATTTTCTACCACTGCATTTTCATTGCGTTGTTCGGGCAGCCCTTGGGAAATCTGATGCCTCTCTCTGAATCTTTTACGACACAACAAACATGCTTTTGCCAGTTTAATTCTTTTATTTATGTACAAACGCTTGATGTTGGCAAGCGGTCGGTCTTTTAAACACTTTTTAGACCGCATGTTTAGTCATTTATCCTGGTGGGTCTTCACCAATGCTCCCTGAAATAGCATTATCAGGTAACGAAATCCAGAGGTTAGATCGACATCCTCTTTAGAAAAAACGTCTAAGAGGCTAGCGGCGTAAACCTGGATCGTTTTTGGAAACACTGAATGTACACTCGCTAAAGTGGCTCTTAGATTCTCTAAACACTCCTTTTTATCCACCTCATTAGTGCCCACCTTTGATACTAACTGTGTAATATACCGCACTGAGTCTCCCACATCACCAAGTACCAAGTCTTTTGGTGCGTTATTATTTTGCTCCAGTGGCTTGACAGGTTTGGTTTTGGTCAGCGTCTTAACAGCCATCTCCGATGCAGTCACCACCTTAGGGTCCGACGTTTCCGCCACATTTTTTTTGCCGCTCGTCGATACAGCTGCTGTGTGAATAAATAAAAGACTTTTTAATACCATGCCAATGCTCCATATATCAAAATCAGAAAACTACACTGTGATAAAAATAAAAAAAACTTTTCAACACAACAATCAATGAAATCTAAACGGTCAAAATCAGAAAACTACGATAACTATGATAAAAACGCCACACATGTGGCGCATCCTTACACAAAGGGCTGCGGGTGAATGGAACAAGTTACCGGGACATGTTGTTACACCGGTTTCCTTTAAGACTGTGGTGGCACTACTGGGTCAAGTGGCGTGGTTAACGGCATATAGACCCCTCGCACAGACCAGTCGCTTTTAACTTTAAAAGCTAAGCAGTTTTAAAATAAGGCTTTTTAACACTCCCAAACAGAAAACTACGCGAACTAGGATCTTTCAGCGAATTAACATTTTAAAAAAAGAAGTAACATTTGCCGTAAGTGGATCTTAACACATCTTGACCATGCTTAAATTATATTAACCTTTGATTGTTGATTTCAGACGTTTTGAGCTCGTTGACCCAGTTAACGTGTTGGCTCGGCATCGCAGTTTACTTTTTGAAGGTTCGGGGTCTGCACGGAGAGGGAAAATACCATTAGTGAAAGAACTCAGCACCGCAAATTACAAAAAATAGAAAAAAACGGTGGGGATTTTTATTATAGACACATTTAAATGGCCATGCTAAAAGAATGTTTTATATAATACCGACCTCTTCTCCCAGGCAATCTGATAATGTGCTCTGCACCCTCTAGTATGACGTGAACATCTGCATGTGTCTCCACAAGGTTTTGCAGTGGTATTGTAAACCCCAAACAAGGTTTTTTAAATGTGTAGCGACTTGTCCCTTTGGCCGCGTCTGTGGAATAGACACATACGTGTATTGGTGTGGAGAATGTACCCCTGTGTCTTTAAGACTCACATGGTCGTAAAGCGTTATTCAAAACATTGTCGTAATTACTCACCAGTGTTGGGTTGCGCCGTAACTAGTCTTTTTACAGCTGTGGTTTTCGGGGCTAATGGAAATGAATGGATACACACAGTCACGACCACATTACGGAACAACTCCCTGGTAATTCCATTATAATAATTCAATATTGCCTAGTATACAAATATTATACAACGTTTTGTAACTATAGCTAACATGAGACATGCACCGTGACGTTGTAATTTTCTCACAATAAGCCAGATATACATACCGCTGAAATTTGTGGAGTCCTCGTCTTCGTCTATCAAGTCGAACAGTGTTAAGTCTGTAAATAGACTATCTTCAGACTGTTGTAATTGATCGGCTTGATCCATTCTGACGAGTTAGGCGATAACGTGAGACTGTAAGAAGTGGAATCCAGCCAAAACTTCGCCTGTTAAACCGCTGGTACTTATACCAAAACCGATAAACATTCTCTTCTAAGAAACACACATGGCCCCACCATAAAACCATTAATCTTAGGTATCGTTGGGGGTGCACGTACTGGTCTGTAGAAATTATTTTAAGAAACATTTCAGAAAACGTTTTAGACCGTTGTAATGTTAAAATCTATATTATTTTAAGACATACAACGGTGTCTAAATTTCATAGCTGTTTAAACGTGGTGAAAATGTGTCTGTGTCTGTGCTAAGAATATTATCAAGCAAAATGTTTTTTATTAACGCTATTAGAAAATCTATCTGTTCTTTATAGCGACATGTTCACAAACCAAGCTTGACGTTTTGAGGTTTTATTTTTTCGCGATGCGATGTTAAGAACATTTTTGCGGGAAATACATGTGGTGCTTGTAAATTAGAAAACTTTACGTGAATATAAATGTTTATAAACTTTCCCTGGGGTAAATTTTAGCCCCCCTCCCCCCCACTCTGCATTCCAGAGCCTTTAACTAACCCCCCACACACCGCACGTCTCCAAAACATCTCAAATTATCTCTAATACGTGATTTTAAAACTTTAAGACCAATCCGTTAAAGTATAAAGAACAACACCCCATCATTTGTTGCCTGTTAATACCTTAAAGACTTTTACGCTTGCGATGTGTGGACATTTATCTCAAACTTTGGAAAAAGCTGTCGCGAATGTGTTATTAAACATAAACTGTGTCTTATTACATTATTTTAAAAACTTTAAGACCAACCCCGCGTGTTTAAAATTTCTTTTCTGGGCAAACACATCATTTGTGTTTGCGTTGTATGTTAATACTTTTAAAGTTTAAAACTTATAAACTGATATGTGAATACTTTTCGTTCTCGATAAAACAATGGGGGGGGGGGCATTTTAAAGCATCAAAACCAATTGAAAAATGTCTTGTGTTATGTAGGCGTGGTTACACCATTTGCGCATATTCTTAAACGCTCCGGCCTGACAGGGTCGCAGCGCATCCCTAGAGCTGTCAGACACTGCCCCTTGTTGGGAGCTGCGAAGATGGCTTCTTTGTGTGGAGAAACATCGGGGTCCGCTACTCTACAAAGTGAAGAGCTAAAATATTTTTTCTGATCGTGGAATTGTTGTATCGGCGCTTAGCGTATGTCATTTTAATACTTGGTCTTCTTTTTAGCAAAACCCGACCCCGCCCTCTGCACCCTGTGACAGCAGCGGGGGTGTGAGTTCAGCTGGGGTACCAGATGTTGAAGAACTGCCGGGTGCTAGCGATGATACCACGCTACAAATAGTAAATATTAACGAAAACCTTAGCTCAAAAGTGCGTTAAATGCCCGATATTTTAGGTACAAAGCATGTCTACTCTGTTAAGCCTTCCTTTTCTTTTTCCTTTAATAAAATAAAGAGGATGTGGACGGGTCAATCTTCAGCCTACCGGCACAACTGAATGTTTCGTGTCTATGCTTGTGTGTTCGGCCAAATGTTAATAAAGCTGATGCCCAACCAGGTTTAGCTAACGATGTCCCTAATGAGCCCGATGTTATGGCCCAGATTGTGAAAGCAGTAGTTTATTGCATCTTCAAACACTGTTTAAAGGGGGTCCTGGTTGATGACTGCCCGGCCTGTTTGATTGACCATCCCGGGCAGCGGGGTCACACATGCCTGTCTGTCGGCTACGCAGATGGGTTTGAAGATGTGACGTTTTCCGCTTTAGAAATGTATAAGTCTCCAGGTGTCTGGGGTCGTACACCATTACAAATGACACTGAGCGGGGCATAAAACAGTTGCTGAAAAACATAATTGAGGACCGCTCCCCATACGAGCATGTACACACCATACTTGAACAGCTGGATGAAAAATTAGCAGACGTGACTTTTGATGCGTTGCAAAAGAAACACTATTCTTATTTTTACAGACGCAAAAAAAAATATCTATGTAAACTGTGAATACAGATTTCACTCTGTTTTACAGACCCGGGTGTGCCATCATCCGAAGAATGAAGAATTTCGAATGTATACATCTGAATTCTTACTAAGAGTGCTTTACACACTTCTCTCTACAAAGCTTGATATGCAAAACAAAGAGTCGAATGCTAATGTCCTTAAATTTGTTAAAGTGATAGATGTGTATGTCAAGAACTTTAGTGAAATTATTGCAAATCTGATGTTTTCAGATCAGAAACGAAAGCCTGGGGGGTTCTACAGTGTGTATTTCAAAATACAGCGTGTTTTGCACAGAACCTGTGGTAACACCATCCCGCTGATTACGCAGGCAAATTTTTTTGCTCTGCTAGATCGGATCGCCCAGTGTGGTTCGCATGGCTTTAGACATGGGGAGCGGAAGGGGATTATGAATGCTTTTTTTTTTATGAATGCCTCAAAGTTTCTCAGCAATGTTGGGGTGGTGGTTACGTGTACCGAACTAATTTTCCACACCAACATTTAATTGTTGAATGCAAACAGGAGCCAGTAACGCATGTGTGCTGTGTTGTTTCAGTGTTTGAAACACCCAATGTTGAAATAAAGCTGATCACATTTCACATACTTGCAAACTGGAGTCTGTAACTTCTGTAAAAAGTGATGCTGCGCTGTTTCTGTGTTTGAAAACCCACTGTTGAAATAAAGCGGTTTACATTTCACATGGTGTTTGACCTGCGAGTTCTTTCCGTGAGACTTTACGCAGTCAGTGTGTGTGTGTGTGTGTGTGTGTGTGTGTGTGTGTGTGTGTGTGTGTGTGTGTGTGTGTGTGTGTGTGCTTACAACCCTGCTACTTTTGAGATACGGCTTGTGCAGCGTATAAGCAGCCTGGCCGGACAACCACTCAGCCACCCGGCCGCGGCTGGCGCCGCTCACACCCCAGGATCTCGCGGCCCTCACCAGACTCCCTGCGCCGCCGTAACTACCCGATTCCCTAGGGTTATAATAGAGCGCACTCAACCCCGCTGCAGACATGGTCCCCTTCCAAACTAATACACACTTTCACACACCTAACGCGAGGGATGCGCCGCCTTGGGGCTTTGGGACCCTGAGGCTCCGGACCAACCAGCCAGGGGGGAAGGCGGGAGTTTTGACCCTTAACGACACACCATTGGCTCCTGAGAGGGCGGGACATGCACACATAACAACACGCCATTGGCTGGCAAGGGGGCAGGACATTGGCTGGAAAAGGGGGCGTGGTACCTGTCAAAAGTTTGACGAAAGGTGTCGCTTTATACTACTAATAACATTACAAAGTGTAAATATGCATGGCTTCATAAAAAGAACTGGATTTGAAAACTGCTGTTCGTAAGTGGTCCCCAAGCACCTTGGAAGGGCATGAAAAAATGCAAAGAATAGGCAAGAAGTGCACCAAGACAAAGACTTATTCAGAACTAGCAGCTGTAATTGATGCCAAGGTGCTTTCACCAAATATTGAATATTTTTGCAATCAACATAGAGTATTTTAGTTTTTTCTCTTTAGTTTATGCTGACATTTACAGATGCAGCCATTCAAAATGGGTGAGGTATTTCGCGGCATACCCCGGTGGGCGTGTCGCGGTATCACACGGTATCACGCAGTGTCACATGGTTAATCGCGCGTCATTTGACGCTCTGCCGGAAACTATCCGGCGTCGCCTTGTAAAACCGCCAGGGGGAGCTTAACCTCTCATGTACAGCATTTGAGCCTTTAATTTTGAACTGTGTATTACAGCATGTTAATCATCAGTCATTCAAATGTTGGTATATTTTATGAAAGCAAGATTGCTCAGTTGGACAAAAGTACACAACCTACCTTTATCAGAAATATTTATGCATCAAAGCCTTTACTGAAGATATTACTAATAGTATTAATAATGGATGACTTTGGACAAGCTGTATACTCAAAGTATAATTTCTTTAGCACATTTGTACAAGCACTTGTAATCTGTCCAAGCCATACTTTGTCAGGCATTTTGTTTTACTTCAACGGGCATAAAAACTTCCTTGCTTTTAACAGGGCGTTTCATAATTTCTAACTACCAAAATGATTTAAAATGCGACACCTATCATTCAACTAGAGCTTAAAATATCACAACGATCCTCAAGAGCACAGCAAAGAGTGTATTAAAAGACACTTGTATTTATCAACGCTTTCTTTTCCGTATACCAGATTTTATGGAACCACTTCAGAGGGGTGTCAGCCAGTCAGATTCCAGGAATTGGCACTTTAAAGGAAAAATACACTATTCCATTTCTCCCTAACGATTTTAAGCATCGAAGTATTTAACTAGCATGTGAAAAAGTGGTAGTTTTAAACTTTTCTGCTAATATAATATGGAATCGCGTATCTAAAGAATTTAATAACGGTATGATTATATTCATGTGCTGCGACAGGGCTGTGTAGGGCTGTTTCGCCTGCCTGTTCATGCGAGCTGTCTTGTAGCCTACTGGTCTAGGTGCGTGACTACCAACTGGCAGGTTGTGTGTTCGAATCCAGCTGGTGCTGGACTTCTCTTTTAACAAACATTTCTTCGAAAAAATAGAATAGCGATATTATGGACAATCAATTGACTTTTATATTTCAAAATATCGCAACATGATCGATTCTAAGTCATTTTTGACAACGGTCCCTGCTTCTGCTTCCTGCTTCTATTGTGTGTGTGTGTGCAACAGAGTAAATTTTTATAGAGAAATGGAGGCTGGACAGTATGCGTTACAATATAAACATTTATATTGATTTAAATCGTGTTCTGATTTAAATCGCAAACGCGTGTTTAATTATATGTGTTTTTTAATCAAAATCAGGCTAATGCAACATAAATTGATACAGTATCTTTGTCTTCTAAGTATCTTAATAAACTTTCAGCATAGCTTTCTACCTGTCAAGATTTATATTTCTTGGGATTTTGGGATCAAACGTGGAAGGATTAGATTATAATCGTTTTTATTTGTCAAATACGTGATTGTATTTCTGAATGTTATGTGACACCTACAGTAGTTCACTGCTTTAAATACATCGAATTAAGAAAGTTATGTGTAGCACTTTAGATCTTTTTTCTGAACCAGGGAAAATCTGATCATGTTTCTCTATAACAATAATAAAAAACTTTATTTTACATATCGCCTTTAAAGGTGGCATCTCAAAGCAATACAGTAGATCGAAAAACAGTTAAAAGGGACCAAATTAAATACCAGACAATCGCAAACGCGTTTTCAATAAAATTATTTTATTCATTCAGCAGTTTGTGAGAGGGACATCCAGCAGAGAGAGACACACACACCGGTTTTCATTGACAAAATTGTTTTTTTTAAATTCCTCTTGTCTAACAGGAATGTTTTGTTTGTGGACAGACTGTTAGACTAGAGGAAAAGACCGCCTCCTCCTACGAAGCATTAATCGCGTATCTAAGGAAAATTGCAGTATACCTTTGTTCATGCACATCATTATACAGTATCTCATTTTGTATTTCGATAAAAAAAATCGGTTGCCCAGCCACTACTGTTGTTATTGGTTTTATCCTGTAAAGTGTTTCCTTTTTCTGCGTTTTCCATTTCCTTTTTCTGATCACTCGCTTTCTGGATACACATCTCACCTGTCCTGTTCTTTGTTTTCCTGGTTTGCTGATTATGCCTGCTGCGGTCCACTCCTACCCTCACACCTAAAGAATACTATTTTAAATTTCTTGGCGCAGTTCATTAACCCTTGTATGTGCTGTCCGCGCCCAAAATGCAATTTAAAAAAAGTCAAAAACCACGCTCAAAATGCAATTTAGAGCTTAATAAGATACACTCCACAGGCAAAATTAAAGACAAAATTAAAGACGATTAAAATCTGTAATCTTTCCACTTGTACTGTGAGTCATCGGAAAGTTTCTGCTTTGTGTAAGGATGGTGAGAAAGCTGTGCTCAATGTATTTAAGGGACTTAAAAGTAAAAGGAGATGCTTCATATTGCTTGACTAATTTTAAAAACTAAGTTATAAATGCAGACGCTCCCGCGGTGCGCTGCTCTGGTGCGCCGGCTCTTACACAGTGCCTGTCTGCCGTAAGCATTACAATATACATACCCAACACTGCTTGTACCCATCTGCCATGCAAATAAAACACCGGGGGGGAATACTTAAGCCAATACTGGCTCAATACCCTCAATGGGCTTTGACGTGCTAATGCATTGGTTTAACAGTCCGGGTGTGGCAGGCTTCCAATGTCAACTCGACTCGATTGGAAGACAATGAACGTATTTTAGCCCTAAATGAATTAATAGCAAACATGGTTTACATAAAATACATTTTTCCAAGTTTATAATAATACGATCTATAGTTGAAATCTGAGCCTACTGTAAAAATAAAGGAAAAGCATTTTCAGAGAGCAATCACGCTATGTTTATGTAAAAAAAGCGATTAGGTTTATGAGCAATCTAATTACCTATTCGCTTAAAACGCTATATAAAATAAAGTTTATTTAGAGATGAATGATCAGTGTCGCAGTTTAAATAATTTTTGTAGGAGGGCTTGGACAGATTCCAAGTGCATTTTTGCAATTTACGTTGCATTGTCCAATGTTCTGTTGTAATACAGGCTAGAATACAGTTAGTCTAAGCTTTATCAGCTTATGTAAAATAAATTTTTTGAATCCCCGGCGGAAAACACTCCATAGGAATCAGCGCTTTTATACAGTATATCGCCTTTAAACACATATATTTAAACACGCGTTTATGATTTAAATCAAAACGCGATTCAAATCAATATAAATGTATATTTTGTAATGCATAGGTGACTATTCATTGTTATTAAAAAGACTTAAATTCGATCATGTCGTGATATTTAGAAATATAGATTTGTTTGGTGCGAGTGAGGTTTTATTTAATCTCTGACCAAGGGAAACGTTTCATTTTTTCAAAGAAATGTTTGTTAAAAAATAAAGTCATAGTTCCATGGGATTCAATCACAGACCATGCGACATGGGAGTCAGGAAACTAACACACAGCGCCACCGGATTTAATAACGCAATAAAAACGCTATAAAATAATGTGACTAGGCACAGAAAAAGTTTACAGCACAGTACAATAATAAATGCTGACCATGACTTTAGAAGCATAAATTACCTTACACTCAATTTAAACACAGGCTGTCTTTCTGTATGAACCTCTAAGCTGGTTCATACAGAAAATGTAGAAATGCATTAGCCTGATTATGATTAAAAAACACATATAATTAAACACGCGTTTGCGATTTAAATCAGAACACGATTTAAATCAATATAAATGTTTATATTGTAACGCATACTGTCCAGCCTCCATTTTTCTATAAAAAATTTACTCTGTTGCACACACACACACACAATAGAAGCAGGAACCGCTGTCAGAAGGGAAGATATGTTCAAAATATCGCAAATATCGATCATGTTGCGATATTTTGAAATATAAAAGTCAATTGATTGTCCATAATATCGCTATTCTATTTTTTCGAAGAAATGTTTGTTAAAAGAAAAGTCCAGCACCAGCTGGATTCGAACACACAACCTGTGCGTTGTTAGTCACGCACCTAGACCAGTAGGCTACAAGACAACTCGCATGAATAGGGAGGCGAAACAGCCTTACACAGCCATGTCGCAGTACACGGATATAATCATACCGTTATTAAATTCTTTAGATACGCGATTCCATATTATATTCCCTTTTAATCAAATTCTAAAAGTATGCTTGTTGACTCCGGTATCACGTTAGTTAAAGACTTCGAAGCTTAAAATGTTTAGGGAGAAATGGAATACTGGTGTGTATTTTTTTCTTTAAAGTACCAAGACCAGCTATATACTGTATGTTTATGTTCCAAAATTAATATCGTTTATGGCCTTCACACGTGTTACAGTATGCTCCTATTCTTTTTATGCTCAGCTACTAAGATTTCCCTTCAGTGGTAAAATTCAATATCTACAACGGGCACAGTAAAGACGTTTACAGTAAGTCTTTCTACGACAGACCAACGGACCACGAGTGCCCCTGTCGGTCAACCAATCACGCACCGCGTCATATTGCGTCATGATACGCGATACCGCAGCCAATTACCTGCGGTACGTGTCTGTACCGCGCACTTTGAATGGCTGCATCTGTACTATAACACATCTTAGATGTCTTCAATGTCAGCATTGAGGTTCTAAGATAAAACACATTAAGGTTAAAATAAATCAGCTTAAAATAAGCATTATATAATTTCACAAAATAGGACAATAGGAAATATCTGCATCCTTTTGCACTGTACTGTATTCATAGACACATATTGTATAGATACATTGTTCACACTTTATCAATTGAACTTTTAGTTTTTTGAGTAATTATCCTAAATGATTAGGGTAGTCATTAAGCATAGTCATTCTTAATTAATATTTCATTAAAAATAATTAATATTTCAGTTCTTGTGAATAACCAACATGGCTTTATGTGACTATATGACTAAATTGAATTCCACAGGCTTTCCACAGGTTCTACACTGGCTTACTCAATATCAAAAAGATAAATTTTTCTTTGAAAAAGAATTTTCAAAACAGCCATTGTAGATAAGCTCCTTCTAAACAAAATAGAATTCAACTTACAATTAAATCTCTCTGCAAAACCAGGATGTCACAAACAAAAACAGGAGCCTATCTCCTTATTCTAAAAATGCACCTAGCAAGCAGGAAGGGCCATTTTTAACAGGTATTTTTCACTCAGGAAATCCAAGTTCCCTAAAAACACAGAACAGCAATCTTTCTTTAGCAAGATTAAAATTCTTAGCTCCAATCAGATCTTTTCAGATGTTCTCGAACAAGTAGCTTGTCTGGGACAAGCTTCAAGTTCCTTTCTTTTGTCCCCTCCTTCTCTTATGGTGTTATGGTCTTGTCCTTCCCTTTTTCCTCCTTTTTAGGTATATAAGTTGATCCTACATCATGGGAATGCACAAGTCAATATGCAGTACATCATAATTATTGACAGAAGCTTAACAAATACTGCTCTGCAGAGGATAATTTATGTTGTAGTTCTATTGTATATAACAATGATACCTTATACTTATATAGTACTTTTCTGGACACTCCACTCTAAGCACTTTATAGGTAATGGGGACTCCTCTCCACCACCACCAATGTGCATCCACCTAGATAATGCAATGGCAGCCATAATGCACCAGAATGCTCACCACACACCAGCTATCAGTGGGGAGGAGAACAGAGTGATGAAGCCAATTCTTAGGTGGGGATGATTAGGAGACCATGATTGATAAAGGCCAATAGGAAATTTGGCCAGGACACCAAGGTTACACTGCTACTCTTTTTGAGAAACACCCTGGGATATTTTAATGACCACAGAGAGCTTTATGTCTTATCTGAAGGATGGTGCCTTTTTACAGTATAGTGCCCCATCACTATACTGGGGCATTAGGACCCACACAGACCGCAGGGTGAGTGCTCCTTGCTGGCCACACTAACACCTCTTCCTGTAGCAACCTTAGTTTTCCGTTGAGGTCTCTCATCCAGGTACCAACCAGGCTCACACTTGTTTAGCTTCAGTGGGTTGCCAGTTGTGAGTTTCAGGGTAATATGGCTGCTAACGACAAAGTGACTACGTTTTCTGCATGACTGTGTTTTTCAATAATGTTGAATAATTTTTACCTCTTAACCTTTGTATTTTCATACGCAGGCACCATATCAGATACATGAATACATATTACATACATTGGAACATATATGAAATATGAAAACAACTGTTGTTTAGGAAAATTGAACTGAAATAAAGATTTAAGCAGCCATAATTTAGCATTAATTAATTTGGTTTTGAAATGATTGTAGGATGTAAAAACATTTGTCTGTGACTGCACTAAGTGATATGCACAGAGACTAGTGATATGTACAAGATTATAAGATCATATGTTGTATTTGAAGAGTCAGAAAAATAGCACTAGGAGTACCAAAGAATGACAAATTTTGTGATTTCTAAAGGTTGTTGAATGATCTTCACAAATGAATTAATAACACCAAAACAAATTGTTTACACAACCACATGTATTTTAATCATACTGGAACCTGCTCCTCAAGTGTGTTCCAAGATGCCTAGCTGGATACACAATGGCAAAACAATAAAAACAATGTGAATGGTACAGTATTGTTTGCAGTGTATTTATGAGCACAGCAGTAGTAGTAGACAACATGAAAATATTTTATTTTTTGTGATAAATTGAATGACTAAATACATGTTATAAAATTGTATGTTCTGTCAATGGGGCACATTCATTACCTTTTTTTCATTAACATTTTTGTATGAAATATGAAATATTTTGGAATACAGTCCAACATTCCTCAACTTTACTTTTATCAGATTATCATTCCTGCCAATTAATAAATTGAGTTTCCCAAATTAAAACATTTCAATACAGTGCTATTATACAAACAGGTATTTCACCTATTAGTAGACCAAGTAGGTAGCATGCATCTAGGAAGTAGGCTGCAAAGGAACAAGTAAAGGTTTATTCCATGCAGAAAAGAGAAGAAAAGAAACACAATGTTTGAATGTGGAGCCTTCTTCAGGTGTGTCAACACACACCCTGTCCTTAATTAACACACCTTTAAACTGAACTGTTGCTCTTTATATAATTCTGCAACACTCATATTACAATAGCCCTTAGGCATAGTAAATGCTCACTTTGACAAATATATTTCATTGGAACATATAGAATTAGATGGCAAAAATGTTTATCTGGACATTCAGAATGGTGAAGAAAATATATGAAACTCTCAGTCTTTTTTCTCTTCAGAGGCATGTTGTTGCTCCTCATGCATGTTGTGGGTGGAATAATCAATCATTATCATCTTCATCATAGCCATCATTATTACAGTGAATGAGCACAACTACCAAGAGGAGTATTATTTAATGCTATTCTGGTCAGACTGAAAAAAAATGTAATTAGAGAAAGTACATAGCTACATGAGATGTAATCTTGAGAAATTCATTTCAGTGGCCTTAAAAGAAAAGAAACAGAAATAGTTCAATTTCTGTAAACAGTAAAACCATGAATACTGATTATTTCCAGAGATCTGACAGATTTGATCAGTTATATAAACCGTATCTTCAGTTATTATATGTGACTTAAGTTATAGTCACAGCTTGCTGATTATGTAACACAGGCTCAGACTTAAAAACCCCAAAATGACCGACAGGTTGCACTTGTGGTGCATTAGTTGTAAGTGAAATGTTTGCTTCAATTAATTTCTTTACTGTGCATGTTTAAATCCACTTCATATGGAATATTAATATGGAATTTTACAACTAAAGGGAAATTTTGGTAGATTAGCATAAATATAAGAAAAGCATAACACGTCTGAAGGTCATAAACAACATTAATTTAGGAATATAAATATGTTATACAAACTGTATATGGCTGGTAGTGGTAGTTTAAATAAAAAAATACAGTATTCCACTTTCTTGATAAACATTTTATGCATCAAAGTCTTTCATTCTGTCACTTACTGTGGTTATTTTGAAAAAGGTTTGAAGTGCTTGTTCTGACTATATTAAGTTTAAAAATGCTATAATGTTTTAACCTTTTCTATAAAAACTTGTGCTCATTATCGCAGTAAGGAAATGTGTACTTATAGAATCTGCTTAATATAATATGGAATTGCGTATCTAAATAAATTAATAATTATATAAATTTAAGGATTTCATATATATCACTCAACGTATTATTGTAGTCCACTTTTTTTTGTAAATCAATTTGACTCATTCTCTTGAGATAACTTGGAAACATTTTTCTGCCCCTTTCAAGCGGTGCGTTGGCATAATGGTTTCAGTATGTGACTCGCAGTCTGGAAGTAGGGATTCGCATTCTGCTCCGGGCATGAGTTTTCCTTTAACAATTAAACATTTATTTAAAAAAAACTAAAATAGTAAATATTATGGACACTTTATTGAATATTTTTACCCTTAAAATGAAATAGTACAGTATATATGTCGCGCCCTCTGCAGCCAGAGGGCACTCCTTCTCTGTCCTGTCTCTTGTTTCCGGTGCTTTGCTTTTCCTTCTCTGGGGCTATATATTTCTGGGTCTTTCATTTGCCTTCGCTCAGCATTGACGTTCGGATGTCCTGAAACCCGTCTAGCACCAGGTAGCCCCACGTCCGCTACCTGATGGCATAGGTTTCTATAGGGCATTTCCTGAACAGCTGAGCCCGAGCTAACCCCCGTCTCGCCGCTACACATAGGGTCTTTTTCGTTCTCCTGCCATTCCACGGTTTGTTCTTTCCGACATCTGTGATATATATTAAAATTATAATCGAGAATAACAAAACTGTATTAAAAAGACCACTGAAACTGAACTATAATAATGTATCTGATATTTATTAACAATATGAATTTATTAATAACAACTAATAATTTCATACTGCTTGTATTTTGAAATTGTATTTTGTTCGGGATGATTTGTCACTCTTCACAACCTTTGCTTTCTTATTAAAACACCTATTTTTGAGACATGGTGTTCCAGACCTCTCTTTAATTTGTGAAACTCCCTCTGTATCTTCTGTTTTCACACACAGTAACTACTGTACATATGCAACCCTTTTTTTACAGGTAGAAAGATGTTTTGTACTCAACAGCTCTTTCATCACAGTCGCATTATGTTATATTTTTAAGCATCAGTCGAAGCATTCTGAAGTCTGTCAGAAGCGTACAAAATATAACCAAATAGTGTAGGTGAGACTGCTATCTGTCCTGGATAAAGTGGTTAGCAAATAGATAGACTGGTAGATTTACACTTGTGAAAATGTTCCAATTCTAATGCAATATGGAACATATTATTAATAATATTAATAATGAATGACCTTGAACAATCCTTAAGCCGAAGAGTTATAGAGGAGACACGTTGAGTCTTTTCTTTTCAGCTTAGAATGAACTTTTAAGTATTCTATTGCAGCCACTTTATGTAACGCAGCTCTTTACTTCTTTAACAAACAGTTGTCACAAAGGCTAGGAATGCTACACCCCGCTGTTTTTCTTATGTAGAGCAGCCAGTTTTGCTTGGGGGATGGGAATGGAAAATATTCATGTTCTCATAGCAGGCATCTCAAGGGGTGCTGTTGCAGAGTTCAGCACGTTTTAAATTAATGTGAGACTATGAACAACAGCAGTACCTGTGTCGATGTTAGTGGCTTTATAATAAATGATATAATAATCATTATTATTAACAATAATAATAATTAACAAATAATATAATAAATCGAATTCCAAAAAGATTAACTACAGAACATTTTTCTGTTTCAGCTTAATGGGAGCAAATTTAAAGTCAAATCAGGCAGAATCTCGGAATTTAACAAGTGCAAAAACATTTTGCCTAACTGTTAAAGAAGCAGACCTTACAATTACATTGGGTATCTCCGTTGGTAACCGAACAGCTCCATGAAATATGCTGCAATGGTCAAGCAGACAGATTTTACATTCTTCAAGTACAATTAGCTCCTTAAGGTTTGTCAAAATCTGATTATTTGCAATCAGTTCACAACTTCTCAGAAGATACTGTACCTATTTTTCTCATCCAAACAAAGTTCAGATTTTTTTTAAAATTTCAAAACCTTGGAAAGTATGTCCCAGGAATTTATTCATAGTATAATCCAAACAAAAGAGGTGCTGGGCACAACATGATTTTGACAATTTAAATCAATTCAATTCAAGCTTTATTGTCCCCTAGGGGAAATTTGTTTTATGGCACAGTCAAACAAAACACAATAACACATAAACATCATCAAAGGGAAGATATTATATTAATGTTACAGGAGAAAAGAAACAAGAGACAAGGTAGTTCCTTTGAATGTAATTGCAGTGGGAATGAAAGATTTCCTAAGTCTGTTGGTTTTACACCTGGGGGCACAGAGGTATCTCCCAGATGGGAGAAGTGTGAATTCTGTAATGGAAAGTTACTGAAGACAAGTGTTTTATCCTAAAAATGTCATTTACGGGCAGAATTGTGTTGAAAAAGCAGCTGGATTCTATGAACAAAGTGTGATTGTACCCAGCGAGACAAGGACATGGGATGTTCTAAGAATATGTTTATCTCTGCCCCAGCAAAAAAGGCAGATACAAACTGCACATAGCTGTCTTCTCTGTCCTTCAAGGCTAAGACCTATAAGGACTGGAAAATTACTGTCTTTCCTGTCTTTGTATTACTAACCAACAATAATGAAGTAAACAAGTTGAGGTGTTGCATCAACAACAGCTGCAGCCATTCAAAATGCACGGTACAAACCCTTACCGGACGCAACTACCCACAAGACACCACAGTCCACCGCGGTAAGTGATTGGCTGGCCAAAATGACCGACAGGGGCACTAGTGGTAGTGAAAAGATTTAATCATTTAATCTCTTTACTGTGCACGTTTTAATCCGCTTATTATAAGAATATTTATATGGAATTTGACCACTAAAGGGAAATTTTAGTAGCTGAGCATAAAAAGAAGAGGAGCATAACGCATCTGAAGGTCATAAACGATATTAATTTAGGAACATAAACATATTACTGTATGTGAACTTTACTGTATATAGCTGGTCTTGGTAGTTTAAAGAAAAAATACACACTAGTCTTCCATTTCTCCTTAACATTTTAAGCATCAAAGTTTTATGAAACGGTCCCCAAATATGCAATTGCTGTATAGAATGAATTTTAATAAAAAAAAATGGAACACGAAAATTACGCTGTTTTCATTCCTCCACCTGAGAATACAGTCACTCGTTGCTACTCAACGCAGAAACAGCCACAGGTAACTAGCAAAGGGAGGACATTAGCTAGTACAAGCACTTGGAAACTGTCCAGTCCCTAGTTCATCTGCATTTTCTTTCTGTGTCTTCTAGGATATAATGCCGGTGTTAATAAGACAGAATTAAGTGTTGCTGTGCTTTCCCAAATGAGGCCTCATCTCTCTGTTCATCTCTGTGGTGCAGCCACAGAGAAACTATTCAAGCAGGCTGATTTAAAGATGTTTTCTTTTGATAAGGGACAGCTCCCAAAGGGGGATGCACTTAGTTAAGCCTGGCTATCATGATCAATGGTCATCCATTGGCGCCTATCTGTCTAGGGAGTGCCAGATGGACATCTGGACTGCATTCCTAAGTTTCCGGAGTAAGTGACTCATATCTCACCTTGATCAACCAATCAGGGACTGGTAGGGCTCAGTAACCCACGTGGGACTCTGATGCCGATGGAACTTTCACCAAATGAACGAGCTGAAGTTTCTCCAGGTAAAAACAGGCAACACAGAGTGCCTGAGAGAATTCAGTGGACTTTTCTAAAGGGAATTCAAAGGAGAATTCCAGGGCAGGACGGCCCAGGAGCAGAAGGCTCCCAAGGGCAGGACATTCTCGCAGCGCGCCTCCTGACCATCCTGAGACTCAGCCCGGACAACCACGGAACGGCCAGTGTGTCAGAGTGCCAGAACTTTCCTTTGTTCTAAGAGTCTAGAGCGGAGGTTGCCAGAGAGTAACCAGAGGATCCACCCGAGGTTAGCAAGCCTCATAAACAGGTCAGAACTGTGGACAGCTGAATCAGTATTCAGAACTAGCTCTTCATCAGGAACGAACCGGTCCTCTTCCTGACTTGCTGGGACTCACAGTCATCTTTTCTCCTGTGCACAAACTTTGCTAGTTAAAGCCAACACTAACTAGCCGGTCAGTGAGCATCAGCAGCGCACCGTCGCAAGCTGCACAGCACAGCCTGGCACGGAGCCAGAGAGCGCGGATTGGACAGCAACAGCCTGCAACTGTTTCTTTGTACCCGCAGGAGATCTGAATCCCCAAAGATTGGATGAGTATTCAACTTCACTGCATTACTGCTCGAGAATTCAATTGTTATCCCAACCAGTTGATATTAATTTAATTCCTAAGAGTTATGTACTTGTTTTGAGTATCCAATGTAGAAGTTATAACCAAGTGCATTTCCGAAACGGTCTAAATGAATGATATACTGAACGTATGTCCTCTTGATATGTGTAACACTTTGTAACTGACTGAATATATACCTTTTGTATTCTGATAACCCTCTCGATAAGATCTGTTAGGTTTATATGCATATTTTATGTATTAATAAATGTATCCTCGTGTATTAGTACCTGTGTGTGTGCATTGTTTGAGTTATATCGCATGGTTGGACCCTAGAGCCATCAAAAGAATCAATTTTGTGATTTACTGCTACAATTAATAATTGTCCCAGTAAATGTCCAAACCCTACAGAACTGGTGCCTTCAGAGAGCACACTACACCGGCGATTTGTGTTAAAATTGGGTTTCCAATAACGCCGCAGCAAACTCTTGTTTTTATGTCCACTATAATGGACAGTCTCCCTTGCTTTTAACCGAGCGTTTCATAATTTCCTAAAATGAAAATGCAACAGAATTCTGGGGTGTCCCTATACCAGAGATTACGGTAGGTTTCAGAATGTTGATTGGCTGACACCATCTGACACTCCTCTGATTGGAGAAAAAAAAACTTGCTGATCTCTTCTACATAACAGGAAGAAAACGGCATATGCTGCTTCTATTCGAAATGCTATTTTAAAAGTTTAATTAGGAAGTAAAAACCTTACAACGTACACAGATTTCTAAACGGATCAGGAGGAAGAAAAATCACCCATGTTTCGTGCATAAAGTGGTTATTAACTATCAAAACCTGTTTTATTTATTTTATTTTTATTTAGATTAAGAGTTCCCATCACCCCCATTTCCATTTAAATCGCAAACCCGTGTTTAATTAAATATTTTTATTGATTCACAATCTGGCAATGCAACGTAAATAGTTATCTTTGTCTTCTGCATAATAATGTTCACTTCTCTGTCCAGCAAATTAATAATAAACTTTATTTTCTCCACTTTAAAGGTACCCCCGTAATATTGTATTTCATTGCACTTTGACAGATTGTCTTTTAATCAATTATTGTCAGAATATCCCCACCTCCAAACAAGAACAAAATTGCAACGATTTTATTAACTGGCTGTTTCAGTAACCTAAAGTATATATCTAAAGTAATAATTTAACAATATATGTAAATGTTTTAAGATATGTTTATGTTGTGAATGTCTGTAGATTGTATCTTATTTTTAGTTTTTGTTTTTTTTTTCACGTTCATTTTATAAGGGTATCTTGATTAAAATACTTTTATTTTTTCAGACAGAATTCACATTCGCTGCAGCCAAATGGCCTTGCAGATCAGAAAATCAAGGAACAAAACAATTATCGCGCCCGGCTCCTCAATGGAATCGCTTTAACATGCTAATGAGTTGGTGTAACACTCTGTGTCTACAGTACAATGTAAACAAACTGTGTTTCACAGATATTTCCAACCCCCACCACTGTTGTTTCATCGGTTTTTATTCTGTAAAGCGCTTTGAGGAACCACCTTTAACGGCGCGATATAAAATAAAGTTTATTATTATTATTATTATTATTATTATTATTATTATTAATATTAATATTGATAATATTTTTCCTCCCAGAACTTGTAAATTGTTGTTGTTATTGTTGTTATTCTGTAAAGCGCTTTGAGAAGCATACTGTCTAGCTTGTCAGGTGCATTCTCTTGTAAAATATTAAGTAGAGCTTTGGGCTTATTAGTGCTCCACTTACAGCAACCAAATGTAAATACATTTTGTCTCCAAATCCACCACCACTTGTATGAATCATAGCCCTGCCAAAAGATGGAAATTCCGCTGCAATGGTTGTGTGCAGGAATTATTCAGTATGGCATCTCCATGTTCAAGTAAACACTGCTCTGTGTGCAAATGCAAATGCATTTAAAAAA
Organism: Lepisosteus platostomus; assembly: GCF_059453375.1. Lineage (NCBI taxonomy): Eukaryota > Metazoa > Chordata > Actinopteri > Semionotiformes > Lepisosteidae > Lepisosteus > Lepisosteus platostomus. The sequence continues at coordinate 44,301,391 of NC_142612.1, read as the reverse complement.
AGTTTTTAGCACCTTTAAAGGCGCTATATAAAATAACGTTTATTATTATTAATATTGATGATATTCTTCCTCCCAGGACTTGTAAAATTGTTGTTGTTAATGTTGTTATCTCGTAAAGCACTTTGAGAAGCATACTGTCCAGCATATTGTATTTCATTGCACTTTGACAGATCGTCTTATAATCACTTGTTGTTAGAATATCCCCCAAGAGGATATTCCCCCCAAGAGGATATAGAGGATATCCCCCAAAAGGTATCCAGGTAACAGTGAAACGGGCGTACAGTCTGGAGAGACCACCCATTTTCCATATAAATAGTTCCCTGGTTCCGCACCCCTTGGTATCTCTCTCTCTATCTCTGTCTCTTCAATTCAAGGTGCTTTATTAGCATGACCAATGGGTACAATCAGTGTTGCCAAAGCAAATAAAAATAATAAAATTAACATGGAACAAGACAAAAAATAGAAGTAAAATAAAATCTACAGACATGTTACAGACATTTACAACAAAGACATATTATAAAATATTGACATATACTGTAGGCGGCTGGAGCATTATTGGGAGACAGACTCACTGTTCCTCAGGCTGTGACAGGAGATCACATACTGGGCTGCCAGATCAACTGAGTTCCCTCCTCCCTCTCCCAGTAGGATTGGGACCCGTTGTGATTCTGGCAGGTGTGGGAACTCTGGGATTAGATTTCTGAATTTGGGGAAGAATGTTTCTCTAATCCCAGAGTATCTGTCACAGTGCAGTAGGAAGTGCACCTCTGTCTCTATTTGTCCCCGCTGGCAGTGGGAGCACAGCCTGTCCTCTCTGGGCAGCCAGGTCTGCCTGTGTCGCCCAGTTTCTATGGCCAGGCTGTGGTCACTGAGCCTGTACTTCGTCAGGGTCTGTTTCTGTTTGTTATTTTTTATTTTGGTCAAATATTCAGCTAGTGTGTATTGTCTGTTTAGGGTTCTGTAGCATTCCAGTTTATGTTGTGTTTGTGTGTGTGTGTCCCAGTATGTGAGATATTGCGTCTTATTGCGTAGAATGCCCTGAGTGCCTTCTCCCTCAGTGCCTTCACTGCCAGGTCAAAACTCCCGGAAGAGCTGATGGTGAGACCGAGATATGTGTAGCTGGATGTGTGCTCCAATGTGTTGTTGTTCAGTGTGAATTTGTACCTGTTTCCCTGAGGTCTGGTTTTCTTCTGGAAAACCATAACTCTGGTCTTGTCCAGGTTGACTGTCAGTGCCCAGATCTGACAGTACTGCTCCAGCAGTGCCAGGTTCTGCTGCAGCCCCTGTTCTGTGGGTGACAGCAGGACCAGGTCATCTGCGTAGAGCAGGAACTTGATTTCTGTGTCGTGTAGTGTGAGACCAGGAGCTGCAGACTACTCCAACATTCCTGCTTATTCATTGATATAGATATTGAACAGTGTTGGGCTCAGGCTGCAGCCCTGTCTCACCCCGCGACCTTGGGTGAAGAATTTAGTCCTTTTGTTTCCAATTTTCACTGCACATTTGCTCTCTGAATACATTGATTTAATTATGTCGTACACTTTGCCCCCTATGCCACTTTGGAGTAGTTTGTAAAACAATCTCTCATGCCAAATCGAGTCAAATGCTTTTTTGAAATCGACAAAGCAGGCAAAAAATTTTCCTTTGTGTTTTTGGTGGACGTGTTTGTCTATCAGTGTGTGTAGGGTGTAAATGTGATCAGATGTGCGGTGATCTGGCAAGAAGCCAATCTGACTTTTACTCAGGACATTGTGTTCAGTAAGGAAGGCCAGTATTCGTGTATTTAGGATACTGCAGAATACCTTCCCCAGGTTACTGTTCACACAGATGCCCCGGTAGTTGTTGGGATCGAGTCCATCTCCACTCTTATAGATGGGCGTAATCAGTCCTTGGTTCCAGGCCTCGGGGAAACAACCAGCTGTCATGATGAGATTGAGGAGTTTGAGCAGGGCTTGTTGCAACTTTGGGCTGCTGTGTCTCAGCATCTCATTTATGACACCATCATGGCCACAGGCTTTGCGTGGTCTGAGGGCCTGGAGTTTGTCCAGTAGCTCCTGCTCAGTGATTGGGGAGTCTAAGGGGTTTTGGTTGTCTTTGATAGCCAATTCCAAAATGTTGAGTTTTTCATAAATGGTGTTTTGGTCTGATTGATTTGTATTTGGGAGCTTTTCATAGAGATTTTCAAAGTATGTTTGCCAGATTGTTCCATTTTGGATGGCCAATTCTTCTGGTTTTGATTTGTTTAAGTTGTTCCACTTCTCCCAGAAACAGTTCTGATTTAGTGACTCCTCAATTTCTGCAAGTTGTTTGTTTATGTATGTGTTTCTTTTCTTTTTCAGCGTGTTTGTAAAGTTTTACCATGTCACAGTACCTGAGGCGCAGATCTGTGTTGTGTGGTTGTCTGTGTTTTTCATTTGAGACTTTTCGTAGTGCATTTCTGGTGTTTTTGCACTCCGTATCAAACCACTTTTCTTTTGCTTTTGTTTTTTGGTAGTTTTTTGATTTAGTCGTTTTTAGCTTAGATTTTGATGCTAGTTTGTGGAATAGGTGATTTAGTTTTTGTGTGGCCAAGTTTATGCCTAATTTGTTGGTTTGATACGGAGTGTTTAGGAATGTGTCCATCAGTGTCTGAATTTCGTCATGGCCCAGTGCAGTTTGGTATCTGTCTAGGCTGTCTGTGTCCCATCTGTATGCCTGGTTGAGGTCATACAGCTGGCTGGGCTGTGTCAGTGTGTCTCTGTGCTGGTGTGCTCTCTTCATGTAGAGTGTGATCTGGCTGTGGTCGGAGAGGGGAGTTTGTGGCCTGACAGTGAAGGCACTGATACAGGAGGGGTCCAGGTCGGTGATGGCGTAGTCCACCACACTGCTGCCCAGAGCTGAGCTGTAGGTGAACCTGCCTAGAGAGTCCACTCTAGTCCTGCCATTGATGATGTACAGGCCCAGCCCTTGACAGAGCTGCAGCAGCTCGCGCCCGGTGCTGTTGACCGTGGTGTCATGGCTGCACCTGTGTGAGGTGACCGGTGTGTGGTACAGAGGGGATTGTCCAAATATGTGAGTGTTTCCCTGTGTGCTGGTGTAGTCTGCCAGTGTGCCTGTTCGTGCGTTGAGGTCACCACAGAGCAGCACTCTCTCTCTCTCTCTCTCTCTTTCTCTCTCTCTCTCGGACCCTTACTCTTGGCGGGCTTGTCCTGTGTCTTTCTCTCGTCTGGGTGCGGAAGTGCTGCTGGCGGGTAGTGACGGAGAAGAAATAAAGCGATGTTTTTAACTCCACAAGTTTGAGTTCCAGCAGCCGAGTGACCCCCTAAAGTGCCTTTTGGGGGCGAGCAGCAGCCGCCAGGGGCCGGGACAACCCCTCAGCACTGCCAGTGGCCACAGCAGGACCTACTCAGCGGAAGGGGGGCCCTTTCCCGGATCGCCTCAGGCCGTGTGGCAGGAAGGAGAAGCCAGACCAGCGGGGTCCAGCCCGCCACCCCTGCTCCAGCTTGCGCCAGTGAGACCGAGCTGTTATAATGGGGAGATCCCATGGCAGAGGTTTGAGGCCCAGTTCCAGATGGCGGCCTGGGCAAACGGCTGGTCTCAGGCGGAGATGGTGGGCCACCTCGCCGCAATCCTGGAGGGGAAGGCCAGCCAGGCGTTGCTGGATGTACCCGGGGACCAGCGGTACAACTATGCGACGTTGGCGTCAGCCCTCTGGAGGAGTTTTGGCAGGACAGGGGAGGCGCCAGGACTGCTGCGGGCAAGGTTGGCCCAACGCTGCTGCCTAGCGGGAGAGCCACTGGATCCAGTTGCCTCAGATGTGTCCTACTTAGCCCGCCAGGGTTACCCTACTCTCCCGGAGGAGGCCCACCGGGAGATAGGGCTCCAGGCGTTCCTCTGGGCCCTGGTGCTGACTGAGGTGCAGAGCCACATGATGCTGGCCGCGCTGGTCCTCTTGGAGCAGGCCCTGGCTCTGGCTAAGCAGGCTGATGCCGTATGGGCACCAACGGGACAGACGGGGAATCAGATGGGGAGGAAGAGACCGCCAGGTCAGCGATGCTGGGGGAGCGACGACGGCTGGTCATTTGCGACCGCTGTGGGGAGAGGGGGCACATCGACTGGGAGTGCCAGGCGCTGGAGCCCCGGGGACTCTGGAGGCCGTTGGGAAACGGGAGCGGGGCATATAAATATGCACCCCTTCTACCTTGCCCGAGTCCATGAGGACTGTATCCTGGGGTTGGACTGGTTGCAGCAAGTGGGTAGTTGCCTTGACTTGGTCTGGCCAGAGTTGGTGGGGCAGGGGGAACGAATTAGTCTCGCGGTTGGGAGAGGTGGGAGGTGTCTGGGGTGTGTGGGTTGACTGGAGCGGGAAGCAGAGGTGGCAGCGGCAGGCGTCACCTGGGCCTGTTGGAGCTGCGGGTGTCGGTGCGAGCGTGCCAGAGCTGACTCCCAGGACGGTGAGATAAGCTTGCCCCTACCCGAAGTCTATAAAGCACTCTGTGCACTGTGGGAGGTCTTGGAGGTGAGGGACGGGGTGCTGCTCCGGGGGTGGCAGGTGCCCTCCAGTGGCGAGGTCACTGCTTGGCGGCCTCCAGCTGGCCGTGCACCGCTTGGAAACTGCCCCACGGAGCGACCGCGACACCACAAACTGCCACCTGACCTTGCCGCTGCAGGGCACCCGCCATCCCCGGCGCAGCACCCTGTCCCTCACGCCCAAGTCAAGGCAACAAACCTCTTGCTACAACCAGTCCAACCCCAGGATACAGTCCTCACGGACTGGGGCAAGGTAGGGTGCCCCGCCCCTTTAGGCCGCCCCGCTCCCGTTTCCCGACGGCCTTCGGAGTCCCCGGAGCTGGGGGAACCGGCAGTTTTCCGAGTCCGACATCATCGGCAGTTCACTGTCCATCCTCCCGCTTCTGACACCAATGTAATGAATTTGGGTTCGTTGAGGACGAACACAGAGACTCAGGCTTGTGGAGTTAAAAACTGCGCTTTATTTCTTCTCCGTCACCACCCGCCAGCAGAACTCCCGCGCTCAGACGAGAGAGAGACACAAAGCCAAGAGTGCGGGCCCGAGAGAGACAGAGAGAGAGACAGAGAGAGAGAGAGAGACACCAAGGGGTGCGGAAAACAGGGAACTATTTATATGGAAAACGGGTGATCTCCCCAGACTGTACGCCAGTTTCACTGCTACCTGGATACCTCTTGGGGGATATCCTCTATATCCTCTGGGTCTGGGGGGGGGGGGATATCCTCTTGGGGGATATTCTAACAACAAGTGATTATAAGACGATCTGTCAAAGTGCCATGAAATACAATACGCTGGACGGTATGCTTCTCAAAGTGCTTTACAGGATAACAGCAATAACAACAATTTTACAAGTCCTGGGAGGAAGAATATCATCAATATTAATAATAATAATAAACTTTATTTTATATAGCGCCTTTAAAGGTTGCTTTTTTTAAAAAATGCATTTGCATTTGTACACAGAGCAGGGTTTACTTGAACATGGAGATGCCATACTGAATAATTCCTGCACACAACCATTGCAGCGGACTTTCGTTTGGCAGGGCTATGATTCATACAAGTGGTGGTGGATTTGGAGACAAAATGTATTTACATTGGGTTGCTGTAAGTGGAGCACTAATATCCCAAAAACTCTACTTATTATTTTACAAGAGAATGCACCTGACAAGCTGGACAGTTTGCTTCTCAAAGCGCTTTACAGGACAACAACTATAACAACAACAATTTACAAGTTCTGAGAGGAAAAATATGATCAATATTATTTATAATAATAATAATAATAAAAAACTTTATTTTATATAATGCATTTAAAGGTGGCTCCGCTTCACATGATAAAACCGATGAAACAACAGTTGTTGGGGGTTGAAAATACCTGTGAAACTGGTTTGTTCACAAACAATGTACTGAACACACAGAGACTCAGTAGCAATAGCAATAAGCAACATCAAAATAGCAATATTATGGACACACAATTGACTTTTTTTAAAAAAAACTTATTTTTGACAGCTGTTTTTTGTTGACAGCTTGACACAAGTTTATCAGTGAAAAGACCACCGGCATTCTTCTCCCCTACATTCTCAGAGTAGAATAGAATTTATTATTAGCACAATTTATTACAGTGCTAAATTTAATATTATTGATTACTAATAGTTTATGCTAACGCCTAGCTTTCTTAACGCGAGAAGTACTACCGTAAGTAAGTACTGAACAGTAAGTACTTACTGTACTTACTGTACTTAAGTACTACTATTGTAAGCAAAAAAGCGTTTTTTGGGGGTGGGGGGTGTCTTTCGCTGTATGACTTGCCGCCTACTACTTTGAAAATACCTGTGAAAACGGTTTAATTCGTCACAGCCAGCACTCCCGCAGAGAGTGATGAAAACCACACAGCGCCAAGCGAATGCACATTAATATGTTGGGCTTTTGGGCTCGGGTGAATTTGCACCCTACAATTCAGCCTGCGGTACCACTGTGTACTGTACATACAGTACAATACGAACATGTGGTATTTTGAAATATAAAAATGTCAATATACTGTATTAGAAATTGAGTATTGGTGTGTATTTTTTCTTTAAAATACCAATAACAGCAACATACAGTTTACATAATATGTTTATGTTCCTAAATTAATATCACTTATGACCTTTATGACCTTCGTTATGTTCCTCTGCGTTTTATGCTTAGCTACTAAAATTTCCCTTTAGTGGTAAAATTCCATATAAATATTCAATACTAAGCGGATTAAAATGTGCACAGTAAAGAGATTAAACGATTAAATCTATTCACTAACGACCAATACACCACATTATCTTCCATGTCGCATTAACATTGGAATGTGTTTTTAGTATCAAAAGAAGCAATACACAACCTGTCTCCTCTATAACTCTTCAGTTTACAGAGAAATTACGCCGGAGCCTCACAACATTGTCCAATAATACTCTTCTTGTGTCCAATTTTTAGTTAAGCTGGATTTGAACTACAGACCATAACAGACCAAAAAACAGAATCCACCTGCGATTCAGGTGTTAACAAAACGTGTTTACAAAGAAAGTGAAATACAGTAGTACTACCAGATATTTATATACATATACAGATGCAGCCATTCAAAATGCGCGGGTGATACCGCATTATTTTCCGGTACGCTGTACGCAGTCTACCGCAAGCTACCGGTAAATCCCGCGAGTTACCGGTAAATACCGCTAGTTACCGTAAATTCTCCTATAATACGACAAATAATAGTATCCGGAATTTCCGCAAGGTGGAGCTAATAAAGCTCAACCTCTCATGTTTGAGCTGTGGCCATCAGTCTTTAACGAAGATATTACTAATAGTATTAATAATGAATGACCTTGGACAAGCTGTAAACTCAAAGTATTGCCCTGGTCAACATTCTTTTTTTCATTGACCGCCTTTGTAAAAGTAACACCACAGCATTTCGCAATCACGCATTTGTTTCCAATCATGCAAAGTACAGTGATTCACCATGCCTTTCACATGCTCATAAAAGAGCTTGATTTAGGAACATAAACATATTACCGTATGCAAACTGTACTGTATACAGTATGTATATGTATATTTAATGTCTTAACTGTGCCCGTTTAAGTATTGAATATTCATATCTAATTTTACCACTGAAGGGAAATCTCAGTAGCTGAGCATAAAAAGAATAGGAGCATACTGCAACGCGTGTGAAGGCCATAAATGATATTAATTTTGGAACATAAACATACAGTATATAGCTGGTCTTGGTACTTTAAAGAAAAAAATACACACCAGTATTCCATTTCTCCCTAAACATTTTAAGCTTCGAAGTCTTTAACTAACGTGATACCGGAGTCAACAAGCATACTTTTAGAATTTGATTAAAAGGGAATCTAATATGGAATCGCGTATCTAAAGAATTTAATAACGGTATGATTATATTCGTGTACTGCGACAAGGCCGTGTAAGGCTGTTTCGCCTCCCTGTTCATGCGAGCTGTCTTGTAGCCTACTGGTCTAGGTGCGTGACTAACAACGCACAGGTTGTGTGTTCGAATCCAGCTGGTGCTGGACTTTTCTTCGAAAAAATAGAATAGCGATATTATGGACAATCAATTGACTTTTATATTTCAAAATATCGCAACATGATCGATTCTAAGTCATTTTTGATAACAATGAATAGTCACCTTCTTCCCTTCTGACAGTGGTTCCTGCTTCTATTGTGTGTGTGTGTGCAACAGAGTAAATTTTTATAGAGAAATGGAGGCTGGACAGTATGCGTTACAATATAAACATTTATATTGATTTAAATCGTGTTCTGATTTAAATCGCAAACGCGTGTTTAATTATATGTGTTTTTTAATCATAATCAGGCTAATGCATTTCTACATTTTCTGTATGAACCAGCTTAGAGGTTCATACAGAAAGACAGCTTGTGTTTAAATTGAGTGTAAGGTAATTTTACTTACACTCAATTCCCTTACACAAAGCAGAAGGGAAATCTTCTGCCCCTTATGCAAAACCCTTATGCAAAACCAAACCCTCCTCCCATCCCAGTTTACCCTCTTTATCATCCTCAAAATCTACCTCGATTTTCAACTTAAAGCATTACTGCTTACTGGGTTTTTGAGGGGGAGGTGTCTTTCGCTGGAAATCTCGCCTGCTTCCACTACTCAACCCCGTCTCTCCCAGAGTGCTGGCTGTGACGAATTAAACCGGTTTCACAGGTATTCAAAGTAGGAAGTACAGTGTTAAGTGGTAGCTGGGCTACTCCCTCAATAGAATCGCTTTAACATGCTAATGCGTTGGTTTAACAGTACGCTGGGCAAACGTTCTGAGGTCAAATTCTTCCAGCACGGGGGTACCTTTAAAGCGGAGACGACGGCACCGAAATTTTTTGGCGCGCCTTCTCTTTAAAGCCCTGGCCAAATATGAAGACAGTACGCACAGTTATAATTCAAACGGAATTAAAAACTTCACATCCCAGTTACCATGGTGGTGCTTGTGATCATTGCGTTTAACCAATGAAACAGGGCGAAAAATCAGTCTCTTGCACATCAGTATCCATACCTAGTTATTTAAACAAATACACTGATAACAAGAACACTTCCTTAGGCATACTTTTGATGAAGATGATGAAGTTAAAAGACTGTATGTTTACATAGATACTGAAATGAGGATTGTATTTTAGATTTTGTGTAGTTGCTAGCGTTGAACTGTGTGTTGGATGCACATGAATTGAAGGAATGGGCAAACATAGCTGATGCGGATCCACAGAGCCAGCATATTAAGATGTTTATAATAAGAGGCAATTTGTTTAAATAACTAGGTATGGATACTGATGTGCAAGAGAGGTGGAAAGGCTGTTTCCTTAAGCCAGCACTAGAAAATATTTTATTCTCAGTGAGATGCTGCCATTTCATAGTGGTTTTCTAACACTGTGTATAGTTCCATCCACACAGTGCCTTTACTTCCATCCATTTCTAATCTCTTTATCCAGTACAGAGGATTTGGAGCCTATCCCAGTAAGCGACGGACACAAGGTAGAATACACCCTGGACATAGCGCCAGTCCATCACAGGACAGACAGACACAAACACACACACACCAGGGCCAGTTTAAATCTAACCTCAGAACCTTTCTTTTCAGAAGACTTGTCTGTATCTGCTTCATTTTCTAATTTTGGTAGCACCTCTAACTGCTTGTCTTTCTTATATGCATTTATTTTGTAATCTGTGGTCCTTTTATCTGTTTTTACATCAACTGTATTGCTTTGAGATGCCACCTTTAATGGTGATATATCAAATAAAGTTTTTTATTATTGTTATAGGGAAACATGATCAGATTTTCCCTGGTTCAGAAAAAAAGATCTAAAGTATACTAGTTTGTCACTCTTCTCATTCCCTTTGCTAATGACTTTTCATACTAATCTGATCAATCTAACTGCCAGTTTTCTGTGCTTTCTCTATCCTGCTAGATTTGCAATTATTCTAAAAATTTTCATCTTGAAATAACTCATTTCTAAATACCTTTTTCACTGTTAACATCTTGCAGCAACTCTGCAACAAAATATACAATCAGCTCAACCTGACAGTTCATCCTGCTACCAACATTAAATAAAACAAATCTTAAGATTTCTATATTTATGTCTTTATTTAGTGGTTTCATTAGTGACAAAGGCTAAACTTTCTTGGAAAAATGTATTTTATGTGTTGCGGAAAAAAATGACTTGCTTTAACAAAATATGTTTACAAATCCTTTCAACTGGCAGTTTACCTGAATGCCCAACTATCTGAGAATCCCTCCATGAAACCATAGTTGCTATTAATTCATTTAGGGCTCACTGACAGAAATGCTGTTTTGTATGCATGCTAATTTCTGATTCCTCACTCTGTTTCATGTTTATAGATAAGACTATTGATCGCGAAGGGAAATTGATGTACATGTTTGCATGTTCTTTTGTAACATACACCTTTTTGTGATTTTTTTGTATATCTAAGCAAGTGTTCCTGCATCCCTCTTCTGCACTATAGGCATGGCTTTTTTCTGTTTGCTCAATTTCTAAAACTTTTTGCTCATGTGCATTTTTGCATTTTTTACACCTCTAGCACTTTAACGTCCTGAATTTTCATTTGCATTAATTTGTAGAATGCATTTGAGTTTTAGCCTTAAAAATCTTAAGTTTTCACTATCTTTTGTTTCTTGTCCTACAACTGTTATTATTGATCACCGAATTATTGTACTTGACATGACTTCATTCAGCCTTTCCTGAACGTCTATGACAGGCAGAGAGAGTGCTGTTTCTGGTGCGATCTTTTGCAGCTGACATTTCACTGTTTTAAATGAACAAGAAATTAGATTGCTCATAAATCACTTATTCTATATAAATACAGCGTAATTGCCCTCCGAAAATCCTCTTTTTCTTGTTCGTTTTAGAGACCTTGATCGAAACTGATTCTATAATTATACGAATTACACAAATATAATTATATCTTATTAATTTCTTGAGATACGCGATTCTTTTAATAGAGTCTTTGCTGTGCTCTAGAGGATCCTTGTGATATTTTGAGCTCTGGTTGAATGATAAGTGTCGCAGTTTAAATCATTTTCGTAGTTAGAAATTATGGAACGCTCTGTTAAAAGCAAGGGAGTTTTTATGTCCGTTGCAGTTCTTTTGCAACATGAATATAATTATATCGTTATTAATTTCTTGAGATACGCGATTCCATATTATATTTCCTTTTAATCAAATTCTAAAAGTATGCTTGTTGACTCCGGTATCACGTTAGTTAAAGACTTCGATGCTTAAAATGTTTAGGGAGAAATGGAATACTGGTGTGTATGTTTTCTTTAAAGTACCGAGACCAGCCATATACTGTATGTTTAAGTTCCAAAATTAATATCGTTTATGGACTTCACCTGCGTTGCAGTATGCTCCTATTCTTTTTATGCTCAGGCACTAAGATTTCCCTTCTGCTTTGTGTAAGGATGGTATCAAAAGCAATCTTAAGTGGTGAGAAAGCTGTGCTCAATGTATTTAAGGGACTTTCGAAACTCTGCCCCAAAGTCATGTGACTGATTTTTCGCCCTGTTTCGTTGGTTAAACGCAATGATCACAAGCACCACCATGGTAACTGGGATGTGAAGTTTTTAATTCCGTTTGAATTATAACTGTGCGTACTGTCTTCATATTTGGCCAGGGCTTTAAAGAGAAGGCGCGCCAAAAAATTTCAGTTCTGTCGTCTCCGCTTTAAAGGTACCCCCGTGCTGGAAGAATATGACCTCGGAACATTTGCCCAGCGTACTGCTAAACCAACGCATTAGCATGTTAAAGCGATTCTATTGAGGGAGTAGCCCAGCTACCACTTAACACTGTACTTCCTACTTTGAATACCTGTGAAACCGGTTTAATTCGTCACAGCCAGCACTCCGGGAGAGAGGGGGTTGAGTAGTGGAAGCAGGCTAGATTTCCAGCGAAAGACACCTCCCCCTCAAAAACCCAGTAAGCAGTAATGCTTTAAGTTGAAAATCGAGGTAGATTTTGAGGATGATAAAGAGGGTAAACTGGGATGGGAGGAGGGTTTGGTTTTGCATAAGGGTTTTGCAAAAGGGGCAGAAGATTTCCCTTCTGCTTTGTGTAAGGGAATTGAGTGTAAGTAAAATTACCTTACACTCAATTTAAACACAAGCTGTCTTTCTGTATGAACCTCTAAGCTGGTTCATACAGAAAATGTAGAAATGCATTAGCCTGATTATGATTAAAAATCACATAATTAAACACGCATTTGCGATTTAAATCAGAACACGATTTAAATCAATATAAATGTTTATATTGTAACGCATACTGTCCAGCCTCCATTTCTCTATAAAAATTTACTCTGTTGCACACACACACAATAGAAGCAGGAACCGCTGTCAGAAGGGAAGAAGGTGACTATTCATTGTTATCAAAAATGACTTAGAATCGATCATGTTGCGATATTTTGAAATATAAAAGTCAATTGATTGTCCATAATATCGCTATTCTATTTTTTCGAAGAAATGTTTGTTAAAAGAAAAGTCCAGCACCAGCTGGATTCGAACACACAACCTGTGCGTTGTTAGTCACGCACCTAGACCAGTAGGCTACAAGACAGCTCGCAGGAACAGAGAGGCGAAACAGCCTTTCACGGCCTTGTCGCAGTACACGAATATAATCATACCGTTAATAAATTCTTTAGATTCGCGATTCCATATTATATTCCCTTTTAATCAAATTCTAAAAGTAATAATAATAATAATAATAATAAACTTTATTTTATATAGCGCCTTTAAAGGTGGCTTCTCAAAGCGCTTTACAGGATGACAATAACAATAAATAAGAAGACTACAACAATAAATAAGAAAATTTCACAAGACAGGACACAATTATAATTACAACAATACAACAATAACAATAGAGGAGACCGTGGAAGATGGTATTAAGAAGAGCAGAGGGGTGAAGAATGGAACCAGTTAAGTAAAGGCTTTTCTGAAAAGGAGGGTTTTGAGTCTGGATTTGAAGGAGTTTAGAGAAGGTGACTCTCTAATATCCTTGGGCAAGGAGTTCCAGAGCTTGGGGGCATAGCAGGAGAAGGCCCTGTCGCCCATACAATGTAGACGGGCTTGGGGGACAGTAAGGAGGGCAGAATTTGAAGAGCGGAGGTTGCGAGGTGGGGAGTAGGGCGATAAAAGTTCAGACAGGTATTGAGGTGCCAAGCCATGTAAAGCCTTGTAGGTGAGCATGAGGATTTTAAAGTCTACGCGGAATTTGACCGGAAGCCAGTGCAAGGACTCCAGGATAGGAGTAATGTGAACACTTGCACTAGATCTGGTCAGGATTCTGGCTGCTGAATTTTGGACATACTGCAGCTTGTTCAGAGTAGATTTAGATACCCCAGGGAGCAGAGCATTGCAGTAGTCAATTCGAGAGAATACAAATATGTTGATCAGCTTTTCAGCCACAGTTAATGATAGCATAGGGCGTAGTCTTGCGATATTTCTAAGGTGAAAAAAGGATGTTTTGACAGTATGCTGTACATGTGGGTCGAATGTTAAGCCAGAATCGAATATAACCCCAAGGTTTTTCAATTTTGATTGGAGCTCAAGTACAGAGCCATCTACAGACAGGGTTACAGGACTGGCTTTACGAAGTTGATGGGGGGTACCAATAAGCATGACTTCAGTCTTGTCACAGTTAAGATGAAGGAAGTTTTGAGTCATCCAAATTTTTATGTCAGAGATGCAATTAGATAGAATAGAGACAGCCACATCAGTGTCGGGTTTGGTATGGATGTATATTTGAGTATCGTCAGCGTAAAAATGAAAGCTGAGGCCATGTGATCTTAAAAGCTGACCAAGTGGGAACATGTAAATGCTGAAGAGCAAGGGGCCCAGTATTGAGCCCTGAGGGACACCAGACTTGACAAGACCAATTTCAGACCTGTACCCATTGAGAGAGACAAAGTGACAGCGATCAGTGAGGTAAGACTTAAACCATTTGAGGGCAGTGTCAGAGACTCCAAACACAGTCTCGAGACGAGAAAGCAAGATGTTATGGTCAACAGTGTCAAAGGCAGCACTGAGATCAAGAAGGATGAGTATGGAAAGAGAACCAGAATCAGAAGCTATTAGGAGATCGTTGGTGACTTTGACTAGGGCGGTTTCTGTGCTGTGAAGTTGACGGAAGCCAGATTGGAGGGGTTCGAAAAGGTTGTTTGTCATGAGGTGGTTATGTAACTGAAGTGTGACAGCACGTTCTAGAATTTTAGAGAGAAAGGGTAAGTTGGAGATGGGGCGAAAGTTGTTAAGATTGTCGAGAGCCATGTTAGGCTTCTTTGGCACTGGGGTAATAGCAGCAGTTTCGAGGACCGTTGGTACAATGCCGGTGCTCAAGGATTCATGTATTATATTGAGGACAATGGGACAGAGAGAAGAGAAACAGGACTGGAATAAAGTGGTGGGAATGGGATCTAAAATAGATGTGGTGGGTTTCATGCGCGTAACTAGTTTGTTTAGGGATGCTGAGTCAAGAAGAGAGAAGCTGGAGAGACGGGAACCAGAGAAGTTGGATGAGGAGGGAGGAGGTGTGGAAATTATATCCGTAGTGGAGAGAATGTGATGCCGGATGTTGTCAATCTTAGAACTAAAGAAATCTAAGAATGTGTTGCAAAGTTGTGATGAGGCAGGTAATGTGGTGGGGCAGTTTGGCTTGAGCAGTCTGTTGATGGTGGAGAAAAGATGTCTGGGATTGTTTTGGTGATTTTCAATGATGTGAGAGAAGTAGGTGGATCTAGCAGACTCTATAGTAACCTTATAATCAGATAAGTAATCTCTCCAGGCCTGATAATGTACATTTAGGCCGGAAAGACGCCACCTACGCTCAAGTTTGCGAGAGGCTGCCTTCATGAAACGCAGATGGTCATTGTACCAGGGGGCAGGGCGAGAGAAGGAGATGGTTCGAGTTTTTTAAGGAGCAAAGGTGTCGAGGGTAGATAAAAGAGCATTGTCAAGTAACTGTATTTTGTCCTCTAGAGGGTCAGAGGAAGAGAAACAGGATAAGGAGGACAGAACAGAATTTGCAAACCTTGGGTGATCAATTGATCGCCAGTTGCGGAAATTTACAGAGCGTGAGGGGGAAGTGTTAGAAACAGGTAATTCCAGATTGAAGAGAATGGCTAAGTGGTCAGAGAGGCCTAGATCAAGGGGGGAGCAGTGGGAGACAAAGGAGTCATTTGCAATAATTAGATCTAAGGTGTGTCCTTTGTTATGTGTAGGGGTACAAACAAACTGAGCAAGGTCAAAGCATCCCAAAAGAGAAAGGAAGTCTTTAGCCAGACTGGAGGAAGTTGAATCAATGTGTGCTTGTTGACTCCGGTATCCGGTATCAAAAGTATGCTTGTTGACTCCGGTATCACGTTAGTTAAAGACTTCGAAGCTTAAAATGTTTAGGGAGAAATGGAATACTGGTGTGTATTTTTTTTCTTTAAAGTACCAAGACCAGCTATATACTGTATGTTTATGTTCCAAAATTAATATCGTTTATGGCCTTCACACGCGTTGCAGTATGCTCCTATTCTTTTTATGCTCAGCTACTAAGATTTCCCCTCAGTGGTAAAATTCAATATCTACAACGGGCACAGTAAAGACGTTTACAGTAAGTCTTTCTACGACAGACCAACAGACCACGAGTGCCCCTGTCAGTCAACCAATCACGTACCGCGTCATCTTGCGTCATGATACGCGATACCGCAGCCAATTACCTGCGGTACGTGTCTGTACCGCGCACTTTGAATGGCTGCATCTGTATTTAGATATTTAGATCCTTAAATTAATATCATTATTAATTTCTTTAGATACGTGATTACATATTCTCGATTATAAAACAGATAATTCTGGTTCTGGAATCTGACTAGCTGACACCCTTCTGAAGCGGTACCATAATCTCTGGTATACGGACGCCCCAGAAATTTGACTTTTTACTGTGTGATAAATTTTAAAGACTAATTCTTAGCGCAGATAAGAAAGCATAGATAAAAAGCCTGGATGTATCTGATACAAGTATCTTTTAATACAGTCTTTGTTGTGCTCTTGAGGATCCTTGTGATGTTTTGAGCTCTGGTTGAATGATAAGTGTGGCAGTTTAAATAATTTTCGTTGTTAGAAATTATGAAACGCTCTGTTAAAAGCAAGGGAGTTTTTATGTCTGTTATACTAAAAGAAAATGCCCGACGAACTAGGGATTGGACAGTTTTTCAATGCTTGTACAGTTGATGGAAATGTTCAAATAAATGTGCTAAAGAAATAAACAAAAAAAGTAATGTATTCCTTTATTCTATTGGCTAGCTAATGTCCTGTCCTTGTTAGTTAGATCAACGAAATGCTGTGGTGTTACTTTTTGTCGATGAAAAAATAACTTGGACAGTATGCCTCAGCGACTCATTCATTGTAAAATAAAACCAGGCCCTCCCTCCCCACCCCTACCAGGTCTCGCCTCCCGCTGTTCCACACACACAAATCCCATGAAGTCAGATCCACAGATATACTGAAACAGCAGTGCACACGGCAATGAACAGCAGTGTGATCGTATACTGTATAAATATAGTGTATATACCAGTATGATCCAGTATGGTTAGTACGTGTGAAATATTTGTTCTTAATCCATTTATTAATCCAATCTATTTTTACACCAGCTATATAAAAAATATAGCCAAAAGGATCAATATAAAGGTTAAATTCCAAGCTGAAAAGACAACACTCAACTTGTCTTCTCTATAACTCTTCAGTTTACAGCTCATCCATGGTCATTCATTATTAATATTATTAATTATATATTCTGTATTGCATTTAAATTCTCTGCAACTCTTCAGTTTAAAAAAATAATTCCCAAAGAGCCACACAACATCGTAAACAACAGGTGCTGGCTCACTTAATGGTGTAACATGGCTGTCATCAGTGTTTTGGTACGGTTTTAACATAACCTTTGTCGCCAAGTTCTTAAGCTACAAAATTAAATAATAAGTATTACGTAAAGCTTGACAAAATAAATAACTTTTCCATAATAACAAACAATTTTACGTGGATCATAATTACCCCCCGGCAGTACTCAAAAAATGTATGGAATATTCTGAGGTAAAAAAGGTCACAAAAAATAAAATTTCAGATGTTTCCTGCGAGGCTAAGGATGTTTTATGAAGACGGCACCTGTCTATACCATTCAGCAGCAGAAGCCACAAAGGACATGGCAGAGAGGGGACTTAAAGTTCAAGTTATACCGCCAGCGCCTACACTGGAAGAAGAAATCGAGCAACTGTTTACTTGGCAAAAGCTGGCAGACAGGGTGGCCTTGGGAAAGACCAGTCCTCGAAGCAGAAATATAAGGAGAAACTACAGAGTTTCAGGCAGAGATCCTCCTTGCAAGATTGAAGAAAATGGACACAGTGAGTTTTTAAGTCAGTTAGGATTTAATCATTTAGTTTTTTTGATTTATTTTTTTAATAAGCTTTATGCGATGTTTAAGATAATTTGTACATGTCAGGATAGATATCTGGTGACTACAACTAGAGTGACTTATTTCATTTTTATTTTCCTGGTTACCCTCTGTTTTCTTTTTATACAAAAAAGTTTGGATTTGCCATTGCGCTGCCTGCTCAAGGGCCCTCCTCTGGAGGAGAAGGAGGACTTCCCTAACGGACTTTTTTTTTTTAAAGAAGCCCATACAGGGTTCGTTTGAAAAGAACCCCACAGTTGGAAGAAAGTACTGTGAATACGACGGAAATGGATACAGTTTTGTTTAAAATTGTTTGGTTAATGTTTTTGCTTATTGTGATTTTTGTTTGTGATGTATAATTAGAGAAAATTGATGGGAAGAGGATGTTTAACAATATGAAACATATGTCTTATGGAAGAGAGTTTGAAGGTTCTACTATTGACCTAAAATATGTTCAAGCAAGACCTTAAAATAGTTACATTTAATGTTAGTGGAATACTTAACCCTATTAAGAGAAGTAAGATTTTGTCTAAAATGAAGAAAGAAGTGTATTGTAGCATGAGAAATTAAGGAGGATGGTTTCTCAAAAATCTATTTCCCCTCATATAAATCTGGCCATAGGAGAGGTGTGGCTATACTGATATCTCAAAAGGCACAATTTGTGTTGCTTATAGAAGGTAAAGATAAGGAGGGGAGATATGTATTACTACTGGGAAAAATGGAAGGGGAATTATTAACGTTGCTTAATGTATATGCCCCACTGGTAGTGATTTTAATATTTATTAAAACATGTTCGACTTGATGGCTAATGCACAAGGGATACTGATTTGTGGAGGTGATTGGAATGTGTGTCTTGATTCTACAAATATATCTTCTCAGATGGCTAAGTCATTGAATAAAAAGATTAATGTAGTGATGGGGAAAATGGGAATAATAGATCTTTGGAGAGATTACACTCACTATTCTTTCCCTCATTTAGTATATTCAAGGATTATTTATTTTTTTTTACAAGAGAGATAGACATAGCATTCAACATTGCGATATTGGTAGAATTGATTTTTCAGACCACGCTCCCATGTCATTGTCCATACGATTAAGTAATAATTTTGGAAATACAACATGGAGGATGAACTACAGTCTTTTGAACAAAATGTAATGTCGGCAATGTAAAGCACAGATAAAATATAAAAAAATATTTCTGGAGGATAATGATAATGGGGAAGTGGGCCAGAGATGAAATGGGACACATTAAAGGCAGTTATAAGGGGGAAAATTATTGCTCTGAGCAGACATAAGAAGAAAGGAAAGCAACTACAATGATCTAATCTGAATATAAAGTTAAAATAATTGGAGAAAAAAACATCAAGAAAAACAGGATTCAAAAACCATGCAAGAAATAAAGAAGATGAGAAACAAAATAGATGTCTTATATACACAGGAAATGTAAGAAAAAGTTATATTTACTAGACAAAAATATTACGAGTTGGGGTCAAAATCACTACTGTTGGCAGGAAAATTTAAAAAAACAACAGGGCGATAATACAATATATAAAATAAGGGACCAGAACTGTAATACCAGTTTACCAACTCTTACGGAAGATCAAAATAATATATTAAAAACAATGATACTACCAGAATAATTGAATTTAGTGATTATGAGCCTCAGAGATAATAAATCACCTCGTACTGATGATTTTAAATCAGAATTATATAAAATCTTCCAGGCAGAATTAATACCAAATCTTTCTGCTTGTAACTCAGCATTAATTGATGGAAATTCCCCCATTATGGAGAGAGGTTAACCCTAAGGAGGGGAAAGACAGATTAGATTGTGGATTGTTAAAACCAATCTCAGCCCTTAATGTGGATTATAAAATTTATACAGCAATACTGGCTAAATGAATTGAAAAGATTCTCCCTCATTTGATACACTATGATCAAACAGGGTTTATTCAAGATACACAAACCCATGATAACATTCAACGCACATTGCATATCATGAACCATATTCAAAAATATAATTTAGAAGCGTCTTTGATGAGCCTAGATACTGAGAAAGCTTTTGACTCTGTTAGTTGGAAATACCTCTATAGGGTCTTAGGTAGGTTTGGCTTTTGTGAAAATATTATCAAAGGTATTCAAACATTACATGATAGACCAACAGTATGAATTAAAATAAATTGTTATTTATCTGATAGTATAAATAGAACGAGGAACCAGACAAGGCTACATTACTCTTTGCTCTATATAAAGAGTCACTAGCCCAGTGGATACGACAAAATAGCAAAATAAAAGGTATTTCTATACAAGGGAATGAACACAAGATAGCACTGTATGCAAATAACATTTTGTTATATCTGGAGGATCCCAGTAGTTCATTTCCAGAATGATAAGTTAATATAAGTTCAAAAGCCTATAAGGGTATAAGTTAAATGATCAAAAAACACAAATTCAAACCTTTAATTACAACCTTCTCAATTTTAAAAAAAAGCAAACACCACTTTGTGGGACCAAAGTTCAATGAGATATCTAGGAGTCTATTTACCAAAAGATATTTCTATATTAGCAGCAAATAATTATGGACCCCTTATAATTAAAATTAAAGCAGATATACTGAAATGGAACCTAATCTCCTTTATGAGTTTTAGTTCTAGAATTGAATCTGTAAAAATGAATCTACTGCCACGATTACTCTTCCTATTTCAAACTCTCCCCGTAAAAGTCTCTGCAAAACAATTTTCAGAATGGGATAAGATTATTTCTAGGTTTATTTGGGAGGGGAGAAAACCTAGAATTAGATTCAAAACATTGCAACTTTCAAAAGATAAAGGGGGTATGGCTTTACCAAAGATAATTATTATTATGCATCCCAAATTAAACCTCTCATTAATTCTTGTAATCCAGAATATCAAGCCAGGTGGAAAGATATTGAATTATCCCTTGTAAATAGCCCCCCAATTGAGGCATTATTAGGTAATAGGAATTTAGACACAATTACTGAAAACATATTCAATCCATGGATAAAGTTTCAAATAAGGACATGGAATACGATTACAAAAGAGTTTTATGGGAAATAAATCATATTCTGAAGAGTATATAAAAGATAAATGGGTGAAAGAAAGTGAAGTTAGAATTTCAAATGAAGAGTGGCTTAAAATGTGTGAATTTCAATGGAGATGCACTAACTCGCATTTATGGAGAGAGTTTTGCTGGGAAAACATTGTTCGATGTTTCATTACTCTGTAACAGAAGGTGCACCCTACTGGGGAAAACTCTAAATGTTGGAGACACTACGGAAACCAAGGTGATCATTGGCATATATTCTGGAACTGCCCTAAAATAAGGCTTTTTGAAGGAGTTACATGATGCCTTGGAAACTATATTTGAAAGGAATGTACCGGAATATTTGTTTGAAATCCTTTTATCAGCAGCGAAGAAAGCTATAACAAGAAAGTGGCTTCTCCCAGATTTACCAACAATGAGTGATTTGATTGAATTAATAAAGGAAATATATATATATATAATGGAAAAATAACATTTTCACTAATATTACAAATGAATAAATTTGTCAAATATTGGACTAGATGAGATCAGTACATTAAACCTTTAAGGTCAGAATTTGTTGAGATACAGAATAACTGAAACTTTTATATAGTCTCCTCCCTTTTCATATTAATACAGTTATACATCTTCCTCATTTTGAATGTAGAAAGTTTTGTTTAAAAGTTATATAATTGTAAAATACTAAGGGAACAAACAGGAATAGACAATTTTTGCATGTGATGTGTAGTCAAAAGTGTATTGTAAAAGTAAGGCTGAATAATGGTGATTATACAGATGAAGCCATTCAAGGTGCACAGTACAAACCCGTACCACAGGCAACTCACTGCGTCATACTGCGGTACTTGATTGACTGGCCAAAATGACCGACAGGGGCACTCGTGGTGCATTGGTCAGTCGTGGAAAGATTTGATCATTTAATGTCTTTACTATACACGTTTTATTCTTCTTAGTATTTAATATTTATGTGGAATTTTACAACTAAAGGGAAATTTTAGTAGCTGAGCATAAAAAGAAGAGGAGCATAATGCATCTGAAGGTCATAAACGATATTAATTTAGGAATATAAACATATTACTGTATGTAAACTGTACTGTATATGGCTGGTCTTGGTAGTTTAAAGAAAAAATACACACCAGTCTTTCATTTCTCCCTAAACACTTTAAGCATCAAAGTTTTATAAAATGGTCCCTAAATATGTGATTGCTGTATAGAATGAATTTTAATTTCTAAAATTTATTTAACACGGAAATTAAGCTATTTACTTTTCTCTGCCTGAAAATATAGTCCTTCATTGCTGCACAATGTCACTTGTTGCTACCCAACACAGAAACACAGCCACGAGTAACTAGCAAAGAGAGGACATTAGCTAGCCAATATGATAAAGGAATAAATGACTTTTTTTGTTTATTTCTTTAGCACATTTATTTGAACATTTCCATCGATTGTACAAGCACTTAAAAACTGTCCAATCCCTAGTCTGTCAGGCATTTTTTTAATATAACAGACATAAAAACTCCCTTGCTTTTAACTGAGCAATTCATAATTTCTAAGAATGAAAATGATTTAAACTATGCGACACTTATCATTCAACGAGAGCTCAAAATATCACAAGGATCCTCAAGAGCGCAAGAAAGACAGCAGAAAAAGATCCGTGTATAAGATACATGGGAATCCAAGCTTTTTTATCTACGCTTTCTTATCTACGCTAAGAAGTAGTCTTTAAAATTTCTTTATCACACAGTAAAAAGTCATAATTCTGGGGTGTGCGTATACCAGAGATTATGGCATGGCTTCAGAATGGTGTCAGCCAATCACTTCTGGAGCCATTCAATTTTTTCCCTCTGATTGGTCATGCAATTTCAGTTAAGCAGGAACACATCATTACATCTAATTTTTTATTTTTTTAATTTAAAAAATATTATTTTATTTTATTTTTCAGTACAGCTGAGTACAGAGAGACACACACACACTTTTTCATATATGATATATATTTTTCATTTATAAGATATAATGATGTCTTCCTGCTTAGACATTGCACGACTTTAAAAGCTATGAAAACAGGTTTCGATAGTTAATAACCACTTTTTATGCACGAAACACTGTGATTTTCTTCCTCCTGATCAGCTTAGAAATCTGTGTACGCTGAAAGGTTTTTAAGGCTTACTCCTTCTTGGCTATCCCAAGAAAAATAAATCTAAACGGGGAGAAAACTATGCTGAAAGTTTATTAAGATACTTAGAAGACAAAGATAACAATTTACGTTGCATTTGCCAGATTGTGAATCAATAAAGACATTTAATTAAACATGTGTTTGCGATTTAAATCAAAATGGGGGTAACGGGAGTTTGTAGTGCATCGGCATACATGGGAGAGTCGGAGCTGTCCGTTACACTGCCCTCGTGTTTCGAAATCTTGTGACTTTTGAAATTTACTAGGGGTTGAAAAGACCCGTGAAACCGGTTTGTTCACAAACAATGTAGACACAGAGACTCAAATGGTAGCAATAATAACTCTAATAATTAATAACCCTAATTAATCAAATCCCAGGTGTGAGTTCATTAAGCCTGAATTACATACTATGCCGACATCTGCGAAACACCTGATCATCTACTCTAAAGATTTCAGTGCTTTGTGTATATTCTAATCGCAGGGGGGGCAGGGTGTGTTGGGACACTGCTGTTCACAAGCCAATAGCATTTAAACCACAGCACCCACAATGCTACAAGTGTTTTACACACTAAGCAGACTAAGCACTAAGCACAGAAGAGTGACACAGCTTCGTTTTTTAGCCATTTTTTACCACACTCGAATATTCTTTTGTTCATCTCTTCACAAGGGAAACAGAAAGCCTTCAAACCAAATGCATTTTAAAGACCACAACTTGTGAAAATGTTCACAGCTTCCACACAAAACTATCAGTGAGCTAATTCTCTTTTTTTAAACTTCTGGTTTTTCATCGATGTGTAATTACGCACTAACTGAAACTCGGGGGGACCGCTGTGTACACATGTTCACAACACGAGAAATACTGCTCAATACGGTTCCTTGCAAAAAAACCTGTATATCACCATAGGAAGCATAAGAGCGTAGCTTCCAATTACCCAGACTGTAAGCATGGGAATAAAGCTTTGTTTGATTTCTGTAACCTTTTCTTTATGTCCTGTTTTCATTGAGGTAAAGGGTCAACTATATACACAATACTGCTGACAGCAGGAAAATTCCTATACTTTACTCAGCAGCATCTTAGAAATAGCACCCATGGTGTTCAAACCGATTTTTTTACACAGATGACTGACGCAGCTTCGCGTTGTGAATCTGTTTTTCGAAGAAAACATGTGTCTGTGGGGGAACGTGGAGTGTCTTTCATGGAAGACTCCCCCCATTCTATTTTAAAAATACCTGTGAAACCGGTTTGTTTACAATGTGGACACAGACTCAGACAGTGGAGTGAAATGCAGCACAGCCAGCACACCGTGGGGGGGAGGGAGAGGGAGGGAGAGAGATACGAATACGTGCAGCACCAGGCAAATACACAATATTAATGTAGGGCTTCCGGGCGCACATGGATTTGGGCCCTACACCCTGCGGTACCGCTGTGTACATACAGTATGAAAATGTTGTGATATTTAGAAATATAAAAAATGTCAGTATAATGCCAATTATATTTGCTATTTTAGTTTTTCAAAGAAATGTTTATTTGTTAAATGAAAACTCATGGTGACAGCTGGGTTGGAACACCCGACCACAGGGTTATAAATTAATCACTTAAGCTGTCACGCCATTCCTATTAATCAGATTCTAAAAGTGTGCTTTTGTTTACTCCGATAACGAGCATATTTGGAGAAAAGGTTAAAATTATCACTTTTCACAAAGTACATAAGTGTACAATAATATGGTCAGAAGGACCATGTAAAAACGTTTCCGAAATAACCACATGTAAGACTTTAATGCTTAAAATGTTTAGGGAGAAAGTGGAATACTGGTGTGTATTTTTTCTTTAAACTACCAATACCAGCCATACAGATGCAGCCATTCAAAATGGGTGAGGTATTTCGCGGCATACCGCGACACGCCCACCGGGGTATCACGCAGTTCACGTGTGTCACGTGTCTAAATATCCGGCGTCGCCTTGTAAAACCGCCAGGGGGAGCTTAACCTCTCATGTACAGCATTTGAGCCTTTAATTTTGAACTGTGTATTACAGCATGTTAATCATCAGTCATTAAAATGTTGGTATATTTTATGAAAGCAAGATTGCTCAGTTGGACAAAAGTACACAACCTACCTTTATCAGAAATATTTATGCATCAAAGCCTTTACTGAAGATATTACTAATAGTATTAATAATGGATGACTTTGGACAAGCTGTATACTCAAAGTATAATTTCTTTAGCACATTTGTACAAGCACTTGTAATCTGTCCAAGCCATACTTTGTCAGGCATTTTGTTTTACTTCAACGGGCATAAAAACTTCCTTGCTTTTAACAGGGCGTTTCATAATTTCTAACTACGAAAATGATTTAAAATGCGACACCTATCATTCAACTAGAGCTTAAAATATCACAAGGATCCTCAAGAGCACAGCAAAGAGTGTATTAAAAGACACTTGTATTTATCAACGCTTTCTTTTCCGTATACCAGATTTTATGGAACCACTTCAGAGGGGTGTTCCAGGAATCGGCACTTTAAAGAAAAAAATACACACCAGTATTCCATTTCTCCCTAAACATTGTAAGCTTCGAAGTCTTTAACTAACGTGATAACGGAGTCAACAAGCATACTTTTAGAATTTGATTAAAAGGGAATATAATATGGAATCGCGTATCTCAAGAATTTAATAACGGTATGATTATAGCCGTGTACTGCGGCAGGGCTGTGTAGGGCTGTTTCGCCTGCCTGTTCATGCGAGCTGTCTTGTAGCCTACTGGTCTAGGTGCATGACTACCAACTGGCAGGTTGTGTGTTCGAATCCAGCTGGTGCTGGACTTTTCATTTTTATTTATTTATTTTTTAATCGCGTAACATAAACATATTACCGTATGCAAACTGTACTGTATACAGTATGTATATGTATATTTAATGTCTTAACTGTGCCCGTTTAAGTATTGAATATTCATATCTAATTTTACCACTGAAGGGAAATCTTAGTAGCTGAGCATAAAAAAATAGGAGCATACTGTAACGCGTGTGAAGGCCATAAACGATATTAATTTTGGAACATAAACATACAGTATATGGCTGGTCTCGGTACTTTAAAGAAAAAAATACACACCAGTATTCCATTTCTCCCTAAACATTGTAAGCTTCGAAGTCTTTAACTAACGTGATACCGGAGTCAACAAGCATACTTTTAGAATTACTTTTGAGCAACTAATAAGAAGCGCGAAACGGTATGCGTTTTAGTTTCGTTTTGTGCTGGGGCCCGTGGATTGATTAGAGATATCAAGTACATACAAGTCATTTTTTAAATGTTGTAGTTCGTCTTGAAAAAATGTTACGAGTACATCATCTATCAACAATTACACAGGTTCTGTTTCCATATTGCGGATTTTGGTTACGTAATATTATTTTCTAGATTTCACGTTGTGAATATGATGGGATGTCTGATGGGATGTTTCTAAAAATCCATCCTCTGTAAAACGTCTTCTCTAATTGTCCTGCATATGTATTCGCTAATGAAGCTGTGTGTTCTGAGTCTGGATCTCTACATTTCTGTATGAACCAGCTTAGAGGGCTAAAGACAGCTTGTGTTTAAATTGAGTGTAAGGCAATTTATGCTTCTAAAGTCATGGTCAGCATTTATTTTTGTACTGTGCTGTAAACTTGTTCTGTGCCAAGTCACATTATTTTATAGCGTTTTTATAGCATTATCAAATCCGGTGGCGCTGTGTGTTACTGTAGTTTCCTGACTCCCATGTCACATGGTCTGTGATTGAAACCTGTAAAACCGGTTTAATTCGTCACAGCCAGCACTCTTCAGGTGTGAGGGTCTTCTGCTCAGAATGAAACGCTAAAATGTTTGTGTATATTCTAATGGTAGTGGGGGCAGGGTGTGTGGGAACAGGTTTGGTTGAAATTGCATTGGAGATCTATGTTCTTCACACCTGAAACATTTTCTCTGAAAGCATTTTCTTCGCAGTTTAACCGATCTTGTTACAGCATGTTACAGTTTGCTATTATTAACCATATTAATTTTAAGTGCTTAATATAAAATATTGTAAAAATATATTTTCATTGTTCAAATATACATTAAGTCTGACTATCATATAATAAGTTAAATACAAAACTAAAGAAAAAATAGGGTTAAATATAATTCAAAATATTTTGCTAACAATGTTAACTGTTTATGAATTATAAAATGTATTAACTAAGGAGTAGGATGGCAAAGTTGTTAGTATGTTTTTTGTTTTGTTTCTTTTTCATAAATACAACAGTAGTACCTGATGTCTCAGTGGCTTTCAAAATTAAATTATGCATGCAAACCTGTGAACTAGAAAGATAACTAAGATATCCATCCATTATATTCCCTAATATCCATGAAATATGTGGCGCTGAAATATGTGTGACGCAGTGGTGGCCTGACACGGTGAGGTGCCCTGGCAGCTGTATGATGCAGTGGTGGCCTGGCACGGTGAGGTGCGCTTGTAGCTATGTGACGCAGTGGTGGCCTGGCATGGTGAGGTGCGCTGGCAGCTGTGTGATGCAGTGGTGGTCGGGTATGTAGAGGTGCACTGGCAGCTGTGTGTTGTGACGGAGTGGTGGCCTGGCACGGTGAGGTGCGCTGGCAGCTGTGTGATGCAGTGGTGGCCTGGCACGGTGAGGTGCGCTGACAGCTGTGTGGTGTGACGCAGTGGTGGCCTGGCACGGTGAAGTGCGCTGGCAGCTGTGTGATGCAGTGGTGGCCGGGCACAGTGAGTTGCACTGGCGGCTGTGTGGTTTGATGCAGCTGGTGGCATGGCACGGTGAGATGCGCTGGCATCTGTGTGATGCAGTGGTGGCCTGGCACGGTGAGGTGCGCTGGCAGCTGTGTGGTGTGAGGCAGTGGTGGCCTGGCACGGTGAAGTGCGCTGGCAGCTGTGTGATGCAGTGGTGGCCGGGCACAGTGAGTTGCACTGGCAGCTGTGTGGTTTGATGCAGCTGGTGGCATGGCACGGTGAGATGTGCTAGCATCTGTGTGATGCAGTGGTGGCCTGGCACGGTGAGGTGCGCTGGCAGCTGTGTGATACAATTGTGGTCGGGTATGTAGAGGTGCACTGGCAGCTGTGTGGTGTGACGCTGTGGTGGATGCACATGAATATATTCATTATATGCCAGCGCACCTCACCGTGCCAGGCCACCACTGCGTCACAACACACAGCTGCCAGTGCACCTCTACATACCCGACCACCACTGCATCACACAGCTGCCAGCGCACCTCACCGTGCCAGGCCACCACTGCGTCACACCACACAGCTGCCAGCGCACTTCACCGTGCCAGGCCACCACTGCGTCACACCACACAGCTGCCAGCGCTCCTCACGGTGCCAGGCCACCACTGCATCACCCACCTGCCAGCGCACCTCACCGTGCCCGGCCACCACTGCATCACACAGCTGCCAGCGCACTTCACCGTGCCAGGCCACAACTGCGCCACACCACACAGCTGTCAGCGCACCTCACCATGCCAGGCCACCACTGCATCACACAGCTGGCAGCGCACCTCACCGTGCCAGGCCACCACTGCGTCACAACACACAGCTGCCAGTGCACCTCTACATACCCGACCACCACTGCATCACACAGCTGCCAGCGCACCTCACCGTGCCAGGCCACCACTGCGTCACATAGCTGCAAGCGCACCTCACCGTGCCAGGCCACCACTGCATCATACAGCTGCCAGGGCACCTCACCGTGTCAGGCCACCACTGCGTAACACCACATAGCTGCCAGCGCACCTCACCATGCCAGGCCATCACTGAGTCAGAGATTAAATAAAACCTCACTCGCACCAAACAAATTTATATTTCTTAATATCACAACATGATCGAATTTAAGTCATTTCAATAACAATGAATAGTCACCTAGGCGTTACAATATAAACATTTATATTGATTTAAATAACGTTTTGATTTAAATCGCAAATGCGGGTTTAAATATATGTGTTTTTTGATTCACAATCAGACAAATGCAACATAAATTGATATCTTTGTCTTCTAAGTATCTTAATAAACTTTCAGCATAGCTTTCTCCCCGTTTAGATTTATTTTGGGATCAAACGTGGAAAGATTAGATTGTAATCGTTTTTATTTTTTAAATACATTTTAGAAAAGTGTAATATATACTAAAAAGCTGTACACCACCTGCTATAAAGATACATATTGTAATACTTTCGGGTTCGGATAGGACAGACACAAGAACTCAGACTTGCGGAGTTAAAGCAAGTTAAAGCCTTGATTTTATATATCACCTTTAAAAGTAGCATCTCAAAGCAAAGTAAATACCCAACACTGATTGTACCTATCTGTCATGCTAATAAAGCAGCTTGAATTGAATTGAGGGGGGGGGGAGTATATTTGCTTTGTGTATAAAGTACATTGTGAATGTTTTCACAGCCTTGACTTTGTCGTTTTTATGCCATTTTTTGACCACGCACGAATATTCCTATGTCCGTATCTTCGCAAGGGAATCAGTGTGAATTTTAATACTAATTAAATGACCGCGGGCACTTTCCACCCCCTCTACATTCTCAGAGTAGAACAGACTAACCTTCTAATGAAAGACGGTCCACCCCCACGGACAGGAAAAGTGCCCACAGGCACTTAAACTTAATATGGTCAGTAACAGTAAACAGTAACATGGTCAGAAGGAGCACGTACAAACTTTTCCGAAATAACCACATGTAAGACTCTGATGCTTAAAATGTTTAGGGAGAAAGTGGAATACTGGTGTGTATTTTTTCTTTAAACTACCAATACCAGCCATATACAGTCTGTAAC
Source organism: Lepisosteus platostomus (assembly GCF_059453375.1). Classification (NCBI taxonomy): domain Eukaryota; kingdom Metazoa; phylum Chordata; class Actinopteri; order Semionotiformes; family Lepisosteidae; genus Lepisosteus; species Lepisosteus platostomus. The sequence goes on along the minus strand of NC_142612.1, from coordinate 44,271,861 downwards.
GTAGGGATTTCTATATGTCTTTATTTAGTGGTTACATTAGTGACAAAGGCTAAACTTTTAGCTTCAGTAACGTGTACATATCTCCCCTTTTTATAAAACGACTTGGTTGAAAACTGTTCCAGAGCCACTTTTGTTTCATCAGTGAAAAGTACATCATGAAATGCCTCTCCCTGTTCAATCCACTGGAAAAAAGAAAAGGAGCATAAAGCTTCTGATGGTCATAAACGATATTTATTTAGGAGCAGCATCAGAGGTATGTTTTTAACTGCACTGCATTGGAGAGAATACCATAGTGTGTTTTTTTTTTTACTCCCTGGCGGAAACTGGCTTCCAGAAGAATCAGTATGGCTCAGAGATTAAATAAAACTTCACAGACATTAACGAAGAGCATAACGCGAGTACTGTATACACTCCAAGTACAACCCCCCTCTCTGCAGGAGTGCTGGCTGTGACGAATTGAACCGGTTTCATGGGTATTTTCAAAGTAGGAGGCGAGATTTCCAGCGAAAGACACCAACCCCCCTCAAAAACCCAGTAAGTACAGTACTTACTAGTTAAAGGCTCGGCTCCCGACTACGGCGAAAGGAACCCTTCTTTCATTAGAAGACAATGAACATATTTTAGCCCTGAATGAATTAATAGCAAACATGGTTTACATAAAAGACATTTTTCCAAGAAAGTTTAGCCTTTGTCACTAATGAAACCACTAAATAAAGACATAAATATAAAAATCTTAAGATTTTTAAAATACATGACTTTGCTAAAATTTATTTGAAAATAAAAACAATTACAACCGCCAGGGGAGAGAGAGAACAGGGGAGGGATGTTGGTTTTGCATAAGGGGCGGGGCTATGGAAATTAGGTCTGTTTGGGAATGTGTAGTTACATGTTCTGGCTGTTTGTGAATTATCGTTGTTGAGTATGGAGTGTTGAGGTATTGATTTTGTGTAATGCTTTATGTTGAAAATTGAGGTGGATTTTGTTTATGATAAACAGGATAAACTGGGATGGGAGGAAGGTTTGGTTTTGCATAAGGGGTGGGATTATGATAATTGGAGGACTTTGCGAGAGTAAAATGGTTTGATTATTTGATTTTGTATTGTGGTTGTTATCAATGTTTTTGGTTGGTATTATGTTTATATGGTTGTTTTTGTTGGTTGGTTGTTATTATGGTTATTAATAATACGATCTATATTTGAAATCTGAGCCTAAATAAAAAGAAAAAGCAAGTGATTAGGTTTATGAGCAATCTAATTACTTATTCGTTTAAAACGCTATATAAAATTATTATATAATATTATATAAAACGCTATATAAAAGTTTATTATTAATTTGCTGGACAGAGCAGTGAACATTATTATGCATAAGACAAAGATAACGATCCTGATCAGTTTAGAAATCTGTGTACGCTGTAAGGTTTTTACTTCTTAAACTTTTAAAATACACGTTTTGAATAGAAAGAAATCCTCTTCCTGGTACAGTATGTATAGCAAACCAGCACGTCTTTTTTCTCCAATCAGAGGGGTGTCAGATGTGTCAGCCAATCACCATTCTGAAGCCCTACCATAATCTCTGGTATGGGGAGACCCCAGAATTCTGTCCCATAGTTTAGACAGATGATAGATACTTTTATTGATCCCGTGAGGGAAATAAAGTAAATCATTTTCATTTTAGGAAATTATTAAACGCTCGGTTAAAAGCGAAGGAGATTGTCTGTTATAGTGGACATAAAAACAAGAGTTCGCTGGCATTATATCCTGGAAGACACAGACAGGCGCCAGACCGGTAAAATGCCTGATGAACTAGGGATTGGACAGTTTCCAAGTGCTTGTACAATCGATGGAAATGTTCAAATAAATGTGCAAAAGAAATAAACAAAATAATCATTTATTTCTTTATCATATTGGGTAGCTAATGTCCTCTCTTTGCTAGTTAGTGGCTGTGTTTCTGCGTTGGGTAGCAACGGGTGACTGTTCTCAGGCGGAAGATGTAAACAGCTTAATGTTCGTGTTAAATATTTTTTTTAATGCAATTAAACGGGCACAGTTAAGACATTAAATATACATATACATACTGTATACAGTACAGTTTGCATACGGTAATATGTTTATGTTACGCGATTAAAAAATAAATAAATAAAAATGAAAAGTCCAGCACCAGCTGGATTCGAACACACAACCTGTCAGTTGGTAGTCACGTACCTAGACCAGTAGGCTACAAGACAGCTCGCATGAGCAGGCAGGCGAAACAGCCCTACGCAGCCCTGCCGCAGTACACGGATATAATCATACCGTTATTAAATTCTTGAGATACGCGATTCCATATTATATTCCCTTTTAATCAAATTCTAAAAGTATGCTTGTTGACTCCGTTATCACGTTAGTTAAAGACTTCGAAGCTTACAATGTTTAGGGAGAAATGGAATACTGGTGTGTATTTTTTTCTTTAAAGTACCAAGACCAGCTATATACTGTATGTTTATGTTCCAAAATTAATATCGTTTATGGCCTTCACACGCGTTACAGTATGCTCCTATTCTTTTTATGCTCAGCTACTAAGATTTCCCTTCAGTGGTAAAATTCAATATCTACAATGGGCACAGTAAAGACGTTTACAGTAAGTCTTTCTACGACAGACCAACGGACCACGAGTGCCCCTGTCGGTCAACCAATCACGTACCGCGGTATTTTGCGTCATCGCGCGTCACGATGCACGACGCCGTAGCCAATTACCTCCAATACGTGTCTGTACCACGCACTTTGAATGGCTGCATCTGTATACAGTCTGTAACATAGGGATTTCTATATGTCTTTATTTAGTGGTTACATTAGTGACAAAGGCAAAACTTTTAGCTTCAGTAAGGCGTACCCCATATGGCATACATGTTTGTTTTGGGTTTTGCCTGTTCACATATCTCCCCTTTTTATAAAACGACATGGTTGAAAACTGTTCCAGAGCCACTGTTGTTTCATCAGTGAAATGCATCATTAAATGCCTCTACCTGTTCAATCCACTGGAAAAAAGAAAAGGAGCATAAAGCGTCTGATGGTCATAAACGATATTCATTTAGGAACAGCATCAGAGATATGTTTTATATGATATGCGGAAACTGGCTTCCATAAGAATCAGTATGGCTCAGAGATTAAATAAAACTTCACTCGCACCAAACAAATGTATATTTCTAAATATCACAACATGATCGAATTTAAGTCATTTTAATAACAATGAATAGTCACCTATGCGTTACAATATAAACATTTATATTGATTTAAATTGCGTTTAATCGCCTTTATTTAAAACCCATAAATAAAGCTGATACTGTTTAGACTTTTAATTATTTAAAATTGTATTACAGCAGCACAATGCACAATGCAATGTAAATCGCTATCTTTGTCTTCTGTGTAATAATGTTCACCTCTCTGTCCAGCAAATAGTAATAATAATGAACTTTATTGTATATGGTGCCTTTAAAGGTGGCTCCTCAAAGTGCTTTACAGGTTAAAAACAATAACAACAATACTGTTAGGCTGGGCAAACTATTTTTTTTAAGAAATACAAAATGAGATATAATGATGTGTTCCGGCTTAGAAATTAACGAAGAGCATAACACGTGGACGGCGTAGTGGTCGGCTCTGGCTACTGTATACCGATGCACTGCAAATACAACCCCCCTCTCTGCGGGAGTGCTGGCTGTGATGAATTAAACCAGTTTCACAGGTATCTTCAAAGTAGAAGGGGGCGGGATTTCCAGAGAAAGACACCTCCTCCCTTCAAAAACCCAGTAAGTACAGTACTTACTCGTTAAGAAAGCTAGGCTCCTCAATGAAATTGGTGTAACAGTCCGGGCGTGGCAAGCTTCTAATGTCAACTCGACTACAGCGAAAGGAACCCTTCTTTCATTGGAAGACAATGAACATATTCTAGCCCTAAATGAAGCCTTTGTCACTAATGAAACCACTAAATAAAGACATAAATATAGAAATCTTAAGATTTTTAAAATACATGACTTTGCTAAAATTTATTTAAAAATAAAAATGATAACAAACGCCAGCGGAGAGAGAGAACAGGGAAGGGATGTTGGTTTTGCATAAGGGGCGGGGCTATGGAAATGATGTCCGTTTGGAAATGTGGAGTTACATGTTCTGGCTGTTTGTGAATTATCGTTGTTGAGTATGGAGTGTTGAGGTATTGATTTTGTGTAATGCTTTATGTTGAAAATTGAGGTGGATTTTGTTTATAATAAAGAGGATAAACTGGGATGGAAGGAGTTTTTGGTTTTGCATAAGGGGCGGGATTTTGATAATTGGAGGAATTTGAGAGAGTTTAATGGTTTGATATATTTGATTTTGTATTGTGGTTGTTATCTATGTTTTTGGTTGGTATTATGTTTATATGGTTGTTTTTGTTGGTTGGTTGTTATTATGGTTATTAATAATACGATCTATAGTTGAAATCTGAGCCTAAATAAAAAGAAAAAGCATTTTCAGAGAGCAATTACGCTGTGTTTATGTAGAATAAGTGATTAGGTTTATGAGCAATCTAATTACTTATTAGTTTAAAACGCTATATAAAATAAAGTTTATTATTAATTTGCTGGACAGAGTGGTGAACATTATTATGCATAAGACAAAGATAACGATCCAGATCAGTTTAGAAATCTGTGTACGCTGTAAGGTTTTTACTTCTTAATTAATCTTTTAAAATACACGAATAGAAAGAAATCCTCTTCCTGGTACAGTATGTATAGCAAACCAGCACGTCTTTTTTCTCCAATCAGAGGGGTGTCAGATGGTGTCAGCCAATCACCATTCTGAAGCCCTACCATAATCTCTGGTATGGGGAGACCCCAGAATTCTGTCCGATAGTTTAAGTAGATAGATGATAGATACTTTTATTGATCCCGTGAGGGAAATAAAGTAAATCATTTTCATTTTAGGAAATTATTATACGCTTGGTTAAAAGCAAAGGAGATTGTCTGTTATAGTGGACATAAAAACAAGAGTTCGCTGGCATTATATCCTAGAAGACACAGACCGGCGCCAGACTGGGAGAATGCCCACAGCGTAAAAGAAATTCCTGATGAACTAGGGATTGGACAGTTTCCAAGTGCTTGTACAATCGATAGAAATGTTCAAATAAATGTGCAAAAGAAATAAACAAAATAATCATTTATTTCTTTATCATATTGGCTAGGTAATGTCCTCTTTTTGAAAGTTAGTGGCTGTGTTTCTGCGTTGGGTAGCAACAAGTGACTGTTCTCAGGCGGAAGATGTAAAAAGCTTAATTTTCGCGTTAAATATATTTTTTTTATTAAAATTCATTCTATACAGCAATCGCATATTTGGGTACCGTTTCATAAAACTTAAATGCTTAAAATGTTTAGGGAGAAATTGAAGACTGGTGTGTATTTTTTCTTTAAAGACCAGCCATACACAGTACAGTTTACGTACATACAGTAATGTTTATGTTCCTAAATTAATATCGTTTATGACTTTCAGATGCGTTATGCTCCTCTTCTTTTTATGCTCAGCTACTAAAATTTCCCTTTAGTGGTAAAATTCCATATAAATATTCAAAACTAAGCGGATTAAAATGTGCACAGTAAAGAGATTAAATTATTAAATCTTTTCACTACCAACCAATGCACCACGAGTGCCCCTGTCGGTCATTTTGGCCAGCCAATCACTTACTGCGGTGCCCTGCGGTGGCTTGTGAGTAGTTTACTGTACCGCGGGTTTGTACCGTGCATTTTGAATGGCTGCATCTGTAATTGTACAAACAATCCCATTATTTGGAGCACTTTACTGTTATTATTTGAGACACACCTTGATTGTTCAGTGTAACTAAAAGGAAAAGTGAACTTTAGCAAACTTTTATATTTACATAGAAACATGGAAAAGTACCAGAAAATTGGATTATAATGTCACAGTGTATTAAATTGATTTATGGATTGTTTAAGAGTGAGATCTGCTCTACCATTCATTAGTGAAAAATAATCAAACAAGTTATCAAACAGTTTTCCGTAAAAGTCTGTGAGTTACGAAATAAAGCACACCAGACACTTTGCTTGCTTTGTGAGGGAGGTGATTTATATTTTGTTTTTATGATAATTGTATAACAGATCTAGCCAGTCAGAATGAGCGGGGGATATTTCAGTACTTTGCAGTTCAGTGGCTGTGGGGTAACACAGCCTTTTTTTAAATTCTCAGTTGTACTTTGTAAAAATGCCAGGTGGAGCAGCGAAAGCATAATACACTCCTAATGTACACACAGTAGATGGTAGTTGTAGCTAAATATAAAAATATATAACAATATTCCACCTTCTTCATTATATTTTATGCATATATAGAGTATATAAAACAGTTATAGCTTGTTTGTGAATGTGATGTGCCTTTTCCAGGTTTACAATCAAATTGAGAAAATCTATATTTTGTCTTAATCCAAATTTCAGAAGCCAGTAATCAGCCAACATTTTAACTTTAAATTTAAAACTTTAAACCGTATATTGTACTGTACAGTACTGTGCAGTCCAAAGACTTACTGAGTGTGTATATATGGATGAATATTATTCAAGTCATGTTTTTATGATTAAGGATTTCTTCATGGAATTCTTTAAGTTAAACAAAGGAGGGAAGAAGGGTTATTCTAGGGTAACGTAACTTGATTACATGTTATTTATGTTATGTTATTAAATGTTACTGTTATTGCTATTGTGTTACTGTCTATTGTCTTATCTTCTGTCCTATTTATATACTGCACCTGAGTGACTAATGAGAAACACTTTTCATTATATCATGCACCTGTGTAAGTTTAATGACAATAAAGTTGAATTGAATTGAATTATTTTTACAATTGCTAGTAACCGGAGACCTTCTTATCAGTATGTTATATCTGTAAACTGAAGAGTTATAGAGAAGACACGTAGAATCTTTTTCTGCTTGGAATTAACCCTTAGTGTGATTTAGACCATTAATCGGCTATATAAAGTTTATTATCATACATAGCTTGTTGCGAAAGCAATGTGCCTCTTTCAGATTTAGATCTGCATTAAGAAAATCTATATTTTGTCTTAACACAAATTTCAGCAATGAGAAATTTAACTTTAAAATTTGATTGAGAAAATATTTCACACATACTGCACTGTAGTGACTTTGAAATCATATGGTATCATACTGTATATAGAGTATATTGATACAGTATATGAACACACTGCTGTCCATTGCCATGTATGCTACTGTTATATCTGTGGATCTGACTTTATGGGACTCGCATGTTTGGGGGGGGCATGGGGTTGTATTGATTTTATATTCTGAATGAGTCCCTGAGGCATATCATCCAAGTTACATAAATATAAAAATAAACCTTTGATGAGTTTGCATAAGAGAAAAGGGTACCTTTTTAGAGGCTGTGTACTGTGCAAAGTACTGTATGTGAATCTGACAAACAGCTAAAGTTGCTTAAATAATTTTAAAGTCTGTCTGATTTTACCATAGCTTTCATGTAATTAAGCGGAAAGTCACCTTGCTCTTACAAGTGGCTCTGACTTTTTGATTGGATTTTTTCACCTTTATCACCTTTGTCTGTTTGGGGGTGGGGGTTGTCAAATTCCTCAATTTCACATCTGATACGTCCCCAGCAACCCGAGAGACTAAAACCCAGTATCGATAAAACATCTTCCTTATTTTTAAAATGTATGCAATAGTTCTAAAACCACTCCAAAGTCGGGCACAGAGTAAAATCCTCTAAACATAAAGACACTATGGACACCACAATTACCTGTTATACAAAGGACTATTACAAACTAAAACCACCCCAAGAGCAGCACGCGTGAATCAAGAAAAAAATATCAGGTTCACAAACCAGATCAAAGATCCCAAACAAGCCCCCAGATATATTACATCCCCACTATAGTTATGGCAAGGTGAAATTGGGAAGCTGATTTTTTAAACACAATTTTAAAAAAATCATAAATAAGAAACAATGGCAAGTCCCTGCCTAACTTAGACATTGCATAACTTAAAAGCTGACATTTTAAACAGTAGAACCTCAATTATATTCGCCATTATATTAACAGTTACAACAGACACAAATCTTCACACAAATTGGGGCGGTGCGGTTGCTCTATAGCTGGAAGGTTGCCGGTTCATATCCCGTGGTTGGCAGAGGAATCCTACTCCATTTGGCCCCTGAGCAAGGCCCTTAACCTCAACTGCTCCAGGAGTGCTGTATAAATGGCTGACCCTGAGCTCTGACCCCATGATTTTCTCCCTTTCTGTGTGTCTCATGGAGAGCAAGTTGGAGTATGTGAAAAGGACAAATTCCTAATACAACAAACTGTATATGGCCAATAAAGTGATCTTATCTTATCTTAAATCCAAAACATTTTTAAACAGAAGCTGTTATTTCTACTTCACACCTGCATGTCAAGATGCCCAGCAGCTGTTTTGTTTGGATTGCACTATGAATGAGTCCCTGAGGCATACCATCCAAGGTTTAGAAATTATAAAAAAAACTTTTGGATGAGAGAAATGGATGTCATTTGAGAAGTCCTGTATTGCTTGCAAAGAATTTGATTTTGACAAATATTAGAGAGCTAATTTTGCTACTGCAGCTTATATCATTAAACTTTTCAGACACCTACGGAGATATCCAATCTAAATTTAAGTTCGGCTTCTTTCACAGTTATGCTAATTGTTTTTTTACAATTATTAAACTCTGGGATCCTGAATGACTTTAAAGAAGCCATTCTGTAGCTTATCTTTTTGGGATTCGATATATTATATTATTTGTTAATAATTATTATTGTTAATAATAATGATTATTATATTATTTATTATAAAATCACTAGCACCAACACAGTTGCTGCTGCTGTTCATATTCTCACATTAATATACAATGCGCTGAAATCTGCAACAGGCACCCCTATGAATTTTTAACACCTTTATCACCTTTGTGTGTGTGGGGGGATGGGATGGGACCAGTACCCTGCTATGAGAACATGAATGTGAATTTAACATTTAAATTCTGTGATATATAAAATTAATACCCTTATACAACCAGCTAAATACATATATCTGTAACATTAAAAGAATATTGTTAACCGCGCTCAGAAACTTATTGGTAGCAAATTCTTCTAAATTAAGAATCTTCATATTTCAGAAACCTTGTGATTGTTACACAAGTTTATGAAACATGACAATTTGTTACAGTTATGATCAGGAGAAAGAAAAAGTTTATTTTTTAATTTATTTGTGGCTGCTGCTATTGCACCTTTTGCAATGGATGGATAGTTAATCCTTCCAAATTGCTTTGTCTGTCTGTCTGGGTGGGAATCTCCTTGGCATCTGACACTCCTCTGTATATTTAAGTGACCATGAATATCAAGTAAATTATACTATGATATATATACTGATGGAAAAAATAATGCAACACCCCCTCCTCCACACTCTGTCCCTCCCGTCTGCGTGGAACAGGCTGAAGAGTGACTTGATGCCACTGCTGACGAGTCCATCGCAGCCTCTGATAGGTCGCCTTGCTGTAAAGCTAGCAGCATGGAGCCTCACTGTCCTGTCACTAATGCAGGCATTGTGTCTGCTGGCAGTTTCAGCAGCAGTAAGGGTGGCATATCTGAAATGATGTCTCAGATGGACCAGTCTGATGTGTTGGTCCTGCTCTGGTGTGGTCACTCGAGGGCAACTGGATCTTGGTCTGCAGATCCTGCTGGTCTGCTGAAACCTTCTCTGCAGTCGGGACACAGTGGAGAGGCTTACTCCATAGTGTCTGGCAATGCTGACACATGACATGCCTGCCTGCAGCATGCCAATGGCCCTCCCCCATGCTTCTGATGACATTTGAGGCACTATGGAATGCACAGAAAACTGACAAAGTGTGGCCTTTTTCTTTCAGTGTCCTAAGCTTTGAATTAAGGCCTTTTTAAAGGTGACCTGATCAGGCATCGTTCCACCTGGTCCTAGCTGGGTAAAAGTGCACCTAACGAGCTCTCATGTGATTGGCAAATTGCAATAGCTCTCTGCACAACCTGTATTGATGGTCAGAGGGCTTTAAACAAATTGACAACTTTTGTGAAAGTACAAAAGCTATAACTATAATATTCTCATTCCAGAAAATGTTGTATTTCTTTTTTCCATCACTACATATAAAATTAATAAATACTCCATCACAGAGGAAATAAAAATGAAAGTAAAGTCAAGAACTGAGAGTTCAAGTAGGGAGCTGAGTCAGCATGCATAGGCTGCAAAGGAACAAGTAAAAGTTTATTCCATGCTGAAATAGGAAGAAAAGATACACAATGTTTTGGCTGTAAATGTTTCTTTCAGGTGTAAAGAATAGAGAGTCCCAATTCAATTGCAGTCTAAACCTTCCCCCACAAACCCTCCCCCATTGCGATTAGGAAATACACAAAGAAAGCACTGAAAGCACTCCAAGGGACAATTTGTTAAAAGTATAGTCTGTTTTTTTGGCTACGATTAAACGCAGACCTTTTCACATGCTTCAATGCATGTCTCAGTGACCTTTTTAATACCACTTTTATATTCTAGATCAATGGTTTTCAACCTGTGGGCCGTGATCCCCCAGTAGGGGTACTGCAGGAGGGCCGTGAAATGATTGTTGTAATCAGGGCCGGCGCTATGGGAGGTGCAATGGGTGCAATTGCACCTGGGACCAGATCTAAGGGGGCCCATTGCTAACTTCATTAAAATAGTTTTTTTTCCGAAAAGACCATCTGTAAAATAAACGAACGAGAGTTCGTATATCTGGGGCGAGGAATGCGATGTATTTTCCAATAGCAATATTAGTCGGGCATATTTAAAATCAAAACATGGCTGTGTGGATGATTTGTAATTGGTCATTGGCATATTCATACCAAAATATGTAGAAATGGATAAAGTGACCTGTTCCCTTGCAAGACTGAGCCACAGACAAGCTTGCAGTTAACTAAGCTGTGTTCGTTAGTGTGCAACTTGAAAGCGATCAAGAAATGTAACTTGGGCAGCGAGAAACACAAAGAACAGAAAAGACCATTAGAGAGGAAAAGTTTAAAGTGGACTTTATCAACTGCTTACTGGACACTGTTATCAGAAGGACGTTTTTCTTTCTGGAGCAAATTCAGCCGTCTTTTGGGCATTTTGTTTGACATTCTAAATACTGGAGATAATTCAGCTGAAGCTGCAACGAACTTGCCTTGTTTTTAGGACACATTGCGGAGATCTGGCAACTGAATTAAAGTTTCTGTCTCATCTGCGCCCCAATAAAGTTGAAGTACTGTGGTATTTGGTCACTAAAGATATGAAATCCGCATTTCCAGACACAGTGATGGCATGTCAAGTGTTTTTAACAATTCCAGTTGGTGTTGCCAGTGCTGAACACTCGTTTAGCAAACTGAAATTGATCAAAACATATCTAAGGTCCAGCATGTCACAGGATAGACTCAGCTCTGGCTCTGCTGTCTATAGAGAATAGCACCACAAGGCAGGTGGATTTTACTAATATCATTGCTAAATTTGCTGCGACAAAAGCTCGACAAGTCAAATTGTAAACTTTTAAATAGCTCGTTAATAAGTACCAAGTTCAATATGTTAGCCTGTTTTAATTCTGCTCTCTTGCTCTGTGTGCACTGGTGGAGGGAGAAGGAAGGCTTTTGTATTTACTTGCACCCGGGCTCAAGTATGGGGTGTGCCAGCCCTGGCTGTAATTGTAAAACAATTAAAAATGTAATAAATATATAACATTATAACATTATATATATAATAAAAATAACACAATAAAAACATTTGTATATATTATGGCTTAGCATGCTGGCATGACGTGACCGCCATTTAACGTTATTATATGTGACATGACAAGAAAGCGAATGCAGAATGTAGTAATAACTGCCTAATTACCCTTCATGTCATGAATAAGTGGCTTGCGTTTGGTTCTCTTACAAGGAAACCGCTTCAGTGTCTTGTACCGATAACCCAAAATCCAAACCCAAACTAAAAAAGAGAGAATGGGAACTGAGAATGAGCCGCTGCCGCTGTGTGTTGTGTGTTCTGAAGTGTTATCAAACAAGACTTTAAAGCTGGACAAAATCCGTCTCTGCAGCCCGACATCCAGCATTTGGTATGTGTCAAAGAGAACCAGCCTTCTCACTAAGTGAGCCAGAAAGAAGGTTCTGTTTCCTGCCGGGTGTTTACTGCCAGGCTAGTTGCAAGCTATTGAGTGACTGTGCATTCATGCGTCCATTGGAAAATCTACATGTTGAATATAATGTAATGGATAGGGAGTTAACATATACTTCTGATTTATAATTGTTCTGATAGTTATTGGGCATATTTTTGTTTCTCACACTCTTCATAAGTTCATTGGCACAGAAGGCTACCCCATACTTGTGTAAAAATATTCAGTTCCTTTTGATTCCACTGGTTCAGTTTTGTATGACAAGGCTAACGTTAAGTAAGAGGGATATAATTAAGAAAGAGCTGTACTGGTGCCTTAGTTTTTACAATATTTTTTTTTATTTTTATTTAAATTTATTTATTTTTTGTGAGGTGCTGACTGAATGCCTTCTGTAATCAATAAAAGTCTTTGTAAAGCCATGTCTGTAGCTTGTATATGCATATTTTCTCTGATTACCGGTGTCGATTAGGCTACCGTTGAGTTATAAAGCTAGCCCATTGTGAGGATGGCCTGGTCCTTGTATGGGCTGTGGAAGTTTTCATGGTCGGTCATGTGAGCTGTGAGCTGTAATAGGTTGGGAACCTCTGTTCCAGATTAAAATTATAAAATATATTTACGATTTTGTTTTAAAGCTTGTTTTTACCTTACCATTGACGGTATCCACACTAGCAAACTCTTTCATGTTTATTATTGATATAATTAATAATAGCTTCCGTATTGCATTTAAATTGGAACATTTTTACAAGTATAAATTCACCAGTCCATCCATTTTCTAACCGCCTTATCCAGGACAGGCAGGGGTGCGACCTGTAAGTAACGCAGCATGGTACATTATGTGATTCACTGGCCAAAGACCATCAATAGGTGGCAGTTTTGGTGCATTAGATATTAATGAAAGGATTGCTTCATTTAATGTTTCCCTACTGTTTATCATCTTTAAATCCAGTTAATATTAAATACTTACATGTAATTTTGTAACTAAAGGGAAATTGTGGTAGCTGACAATAAAAACAACAAATGAATAACATATCTGAATGAATTAAATGATAGACCTGGAACAGAAGGACAGAGGAAAGACAAAATAGAAAGAACAGATTACGGATGTTCAACATGAGATTTGGTGATCTGCATACAATCAATGCTCAAGTAACTCTCACTGGTCTGCCTACTCTTTGAGAGTCCCCAGACTTTCCGTCCCTCATTCAAAACCTGCAGTTCTGGCCAGAATGTCTAAACCTTGGTCAGCGAAAGTAGGGGGCCTTGAGGTGATCGCTCTCCCTTATCCTGTTTTAAAGTCAAAGTCAACTTTATTGCCAAACCAGCCCTTTTGGGCTAGTTTATTAGGATTTTGTTATGGCATGCTAAAAATAACAAAGATACAAAAAAGAAACAAGAAGAGAAAGAAAAATAACAATAATATGCACATATCATATGCAAAATAATATCTGATGCTACATTAGAGCGAAGATAGAATCCACAATTTACCAATACACAACTTAATAAATACTTTTATAACAGTGTTGAGTTAAGAGACTGAATATCCTCTCGGTATGTGCTCTTCCGGAACCACTCTGTTCTAGATTTAATAAATCTTTCATTTCAAGATGAAAGATATTGTGCCAATCTAGAATCCAGAAACACATTGATTGCTTTACACCCATGTCAATTAAACTCTTAATGCCTACAGATGTCACATAAGAGAAAAGCTGCCTTCTAACTAAATACAATGCAAGTTAAATATCTCTCTCTGCACCCCAGATGCAACAAAACAAATGGGAGCCAATATCCCATTCTAACTGCGCTATTTTTTACCCAGGAAACCCAAGCTTCCTAAAAACACAGAATAGCACACTCCCTTTAAAAAGGTTGAAATACTTAGCTCCAGTCAGGTTTGGTTTCAGTGATCATGAAGTAGAGGCTCTCGCCTGGCGAAAGCTTGAGGTTCCTACTCCTCCGGACTCTTCTCTCTTTCCTTGATCCCTGCTTATTGTTTCTTCCTTCTTCTCCCCACTATGCTTTTAATGTGATCTTATATTGTGTGTCTCTGTACTGCTCCTTAACAATCATTAACCAACATCTTACCTAGGTATACTAAGGTAAACTTTACAATTGTTCCTGCTCAAGGGACACCCCAGACCTCCAGAAAACATCCTCTCAGCTTTGAAGCTATAAGTGTTTACTCTGCCAGGTCACTTTAGTCACTTTAAGCTGGAACAGCACCTTTAAAATCATTAGGTGGTGTAATCTGCTATTGTACCTGTATATATCTATGACTGTGACACATACTCAATAAATCAATAAAGACTGCCTTCCAATCACAAGGTTTAGCTTCCCTTAATCCCATGAGATTTGGATACCAGTAATGCATTATTTGGCCTAGCAAGTCAATTAAGTCCTCTTTTCATAGAATAAGAGATAACATAAAAGACAAATGGAAAAAAGACTAATTGGGATACTTTTTAGGTTTTAAAAGATGCTACAGCTGGGAAATCTGTTCTCTATATAAGCTCACTTGTGTTTACATATCTTTCCAAAATTTTTGAATTTGAATAGATACAGTACTACTGTTAAATGCTATAGTAATTCTCAGACTCAGGACTTGGAGGTCGCCAGCGTGTAACCAAAGGATCCACCTGAGGTTAGCCCAGCAGCAAGCCTCGTTAACCCATCGGGAATGCTCACCTGATCAACAAGTGAACTACGGTCGGAACCGTGGACAGATGAATATCAGTATTCAGGACTAGCACTACATCAGGAACGAACAGGTCTTCTTCCTGTCTAAAGAGTATGACCTGCTTGGACCCCAAGTCTCATGTGCATAAACTCTCGCTAGTAAAGCCAGAACCAACTAACTGGTCTTCAGAGAGTCACTGTCAGCGCGTTGCAGCAGACATCTCTTCATCCTTCTCCCCCACTCCACGTCAAACCAGAGAACGCCGATTGGACACAGCAACAGCCTGCAACTGTTTCTTTGTGTCCGCGGGAGTTCTGAACCACACAGATTGGATGAGTATTCAACATTCTGCATTACAGCTCGAGAATTCAATTGTTACCTCAACCCCAGTTGATATCAATTTAATTCCTATGAGTGATGTACTTGCTTTTCAGTATCTAGTGTAGAAGTTGTAATCCAAGTTCATTTACGAAAGAGTCTAAATGAATATGGTATACTGAATGTATGTCCCTCTTGGTTTGTAACTCTTTGTGATTGTATATATACCTTGTATTTGTATTCTGCTAACCCTCACTATAAGATCTGTTATGTTTATATGCACATTTTATGTATTAATAAATGTATTGTTGTGTATTAGTATTCGTGTGTGTGCGTTGCTGTTATCCCACAAGGTCGGTCTTCTAATAGCCATCAAGGAATCATTTTGTGACTCACTGCTACAATTAATAATTGTCCCAGTAAATGCAAAAAAAACCTATATTTATTGGTGCCTTGTGAAAGGATGCCTACACTAGTCACTATAGTCATGGAACGCTTGTCACGGATTCAATTTCCTTATTAATGTGATAGTTTAAAAAAAAACCTTAAAGACAAATTCTAATTTGAAGCTTTCCAGGACTCACGGACACAGTCAAAATACGTATCAGAGCTTATTCTGAAAGTATTGTAGTGGCAATGCTAGTTAATAAGACAGAATTAAGTGTTGCTGTGTTTTCCCAAATGAGCCCCATCTCTCTCTTCATCTCTGTGGTGAAGCCACAGAGAAGCTATTAATGCAGGCTGATTTAAAGATGTTTTCTTTTGATAAGGGACAGCTCCCAAATGGGGATGCACTTAGCTAAGCCTGGCTATCATGATCAATGGTCATCCATTGGCGCCTATCTGTCTAGGGAGTGCCAGATGGACATCTGGACTGCATTCCTAAGTGTCAGGAGTAAGTGACTCATATCTCACCTTGATCAACCAATCAGAGACTGGTAGGGCCGAGTAACCCACGTGGGACTCTGATGCCCATTAAACTTTCAGCCAATGAACGAGCTGAAGTTCCTCCAGGTAAAAACAGGCAACACAGAGCTCCAAGAACTATTCTAAGGACTATTCCAGTAGGAGAATTCTAAGGAGAATTCCAGGGGTGCGAGACAATTCCAGGTCAGGACGGCCCAGGAGCAGAAAGGCTCCCAAGGGCAGGCCATTCTCGCAGCGCACCTCCTGACCATCCTGAGACTCAGCCCGGACAACCATGGAATGGCCAGTGTGTCCGAGTGCCAGAACTTTCCTCTGTTCTAAGAGTCGAGAGCGGAGGTTGCCACGAGTAACCAGAGGATCCACCCGAGGTTAGCATCAGCAGCAAGCCTCGTAAACAGGTCGGAACTGTGGACAGCTGAATCAGTATTCAGAACTAGCGCTTCATCAGGAACGAACCGGTCCTCTTCCTGAACTGCTGGGACCCACAGTCATCTTTTCTCCTGTGCACAAACTTTGCTAGTTTCAGCCAAAACTAACTAGCCGGTCTTCAGAGAGCATCAGCAGCGCACCGTCGCAAGCTGCAACAGCACAGCTTGGCACCGAGCCACAGAGCGCGGATTGGACAGCAACAGCCTGCAACTGTTTCTTTGTGCCCGCAGGAGATCTGAATCCCCAGAGATTGGATGAGTATTCAACTTCAATGCATTACAGCTCGAGAATTCAATTGTTATCCCAACTAGTTGATATCAATTTAATTCCTAAGAGTTATGTACTTGTTTTGAGTATCTAGTGTAGAAGTTGTGACCAAGTTCATTTACGAAACGGTCTAAATGAATGATATACTGAACTTATGCCCTCTTGATATGTGTAACTCTTTGTAACTGACTGAATATATACCTTTTGTATTCTGATAACCCTCACGATAAGATCTGTTATGTTTATATGCACATTTTATGTATTAATAAATGTATCATTGTGTATTAGTACCCGTGTGTGTGTGCGTTGTTTGAGTTATATCGCAAGGTTGGATTCTAAAGCCATTAAAAGAATCATTTTGTGATTTACGGCTACAATTAATAATTGTCCCCGTAAATGCCCAAACCCCTACAGAACTGGTGCTTCAGAGAGCACACTACAGTATGTTTATTATTTTACTGTCACAATCAATCCATAATATTACTGTGCAAATCAAGACATCGTAATATCTCTAGCATTTGCATTGAATACATTATTTTGTGCTTACATAATATCCCCTTGCTCTCCACATTGTTCATTCTGTAAAACTCCAAAATAAACATTTTATGGAGCATTTTATGGTCAAGGTTTTAGAGGCTTGGTTTGAGGCAGTTGTATCTTGTACAAATCTCATTGGATGAACCCCATAAACACTGTTCACAAAAATTCACTTATCATCTCATTTCAGTCAAATGCTCTTCAGTCTTCTATTTGATTAATTTCAGCTGAACTCTGCAGTGAGGTGCCCTAAACCTTATGGAGCTCTAATGACTTTATTATCAGTGAATGATTCATTCAGGCTAAAAAATAAATCATAAATATGCCCCTTCAAAAGCTGTGAGGAATTTAAGTGCTGCAGCTGTACACATTCTGTCATCCTATTCATCCAGAAAGAAATGGTGGTCCTACTGGTGATTAAAATGGTCCAAATAATCTTTTTATTAACGAAATGACAATTATTTTGTCAATAAAGATTGTTTTATTAAAAATATGTCATTCTTGTTTTTAGTATACTTGTATGGTCAATCAAACACTACCTAGTTTCTTATTTACTCTGCAAAACAGTGATCCTTTCGCCTGTCTCTACATATCCACACTCCTACAAAAAACTCAGACTCCTCAATGAGTACACATACATTTTGAGTGTGCAGTACTTTAAAACAGTTACATTTGCCGCCAGTTAATTTGATATGATTTCAATCAAGCCAAGAAGAGCTCAGGTAGAATAGAAAGCGGAAGATCCTGAGGCTGACCAGGTGTGGTTGAAACAAATAATCATCTTTATTGTTTTTTTTCTCATACAGTAGTCATTTAACCTTTATGTTTAAAGTAAACTGTGAATGGTGATACAGTAGTTATTTTTGGATAGTGGCTGACTTTTATCTCCAAAAATATATGAACTCAATTTAATCATACTTATTACTTTCACATTCTCCCTGTAGTATGAAACACCACACAAGAGCACATCAACAATAATTGACCATAATAAAATGCAGATTTAGTTATTCTGGTAGAAAATAACTGACATGAATAGCTTAATGTAAATTCACAGTTCTTATATTTACTGTGTATTGTGTTTTGTATTATATGGTGTTCCAGGTGGTAATTTTGAGTGAAAGGGCTGTCTTATAGCTTACAATTAAAAGGGATGGGCCCTGTGTGGTTTCAACTGTCAAAAAACTCCAAACAAAACACAATCCATAGTCAAGGTCTAGAAACAACCCAAAATCCAGAACCAGGAAGGTAATCCCAGATTAGAACTAAAACACAATCCAAAGGCAATGTCTAGAAACAGGCCAAATTCCAAACCCAGGTAAGTAATCCAGGAAAAATAAAACACCAAGAGCAGGAACAACACCTAGAAACAATCCAAGAAACAATAAGGGAAAAAAACACAAGTACAAAAATCGAGGAGTAAAAAACAAGAGAAGGAACTAGGGCAAGAAGGAAAAATACTAGAATAGGAAAACTTCAGGACTGTCAGAATCTGGAGCTCAATGGAGAGATGAACAATACTGAACACAGCATGGTTAGGGAACAGGACTTAAATAGGCCTGAGGAGGGAAGGCATGGAGATCTAGGGACACAAGGCAGCTAGGAATTGGCTACAGATATCTGCATAGTCTGCTGCACAGAGCTGGAGTAGCAACTAAAGTTTGAGGTGCCCACTGGTGTCAAGATAGTGGAACCATAACATTGTAGAATGTATGAAAATAGAAATGCAAATGATTCTTTATCAAGAATTCCAGTTCAACACTGGCTGTATTGTTCAGTGTAGGGAATTTCAAACCCCTGCACTTGCTTCATGACAGTACAAGCTAAGGCCAAAGTTGATCTTTTTGTGTCTGAAGAAATGTACTTGTATATGTATGAATCCTTGACAAATGTTTCATTAATAAGTTATTTTCCACTTACGTAATAAGCTTTAATAACAAACTTACATGAAATACTTTAACATGACTGAAATTAAATGAGCACACTTTGCCATAAGAGGTTGTACTGTCAGACATCTCGGAAGCTAAGCATCTCCAGGAAATTATTATCTGATGGCAGCCTGTCTTCATTACTGCTCATAAAATGAGAAAATTGCTGTCTTGCCTGGTAGTTTAGGATTTTTGTCAAATTGAACTTGCTTCTCAGCCTGCAATTTGGGTTTCATTTTCTCAGTAGAACTGTATACCCCTCAAATGTGACAATTAATGTCTGTGTAAAACTATGGCCTACAGTCATTGATGCAGTACAGTCACATTCTGTTATTGAAATGAAAGCAGTTCATCCTTGTAGTTTATAGACAGAGCTGCAAG
Organism: Lepisosteus platostomus; assembly: GCF_059453375.1. NCBI lineage: Eukaryota > Metazoa > Chordata > Actinopteri > Semionotiformes > Lepisosteidae > Lepisosteus > Lepisosteus platostomus. The sequence continues at coordinate 44,252,223 of NC_142612.1, read as the reverse complement.
GAATTTCAAGGTTGCACTATTCTGGGGGCTTCTTGTAGAAGGCAAATCTTAAACAGGTCATATAAGGGAGCATGTTTTTATCTTGTCAGGTGGTTTGGATCTTTCAGAGGTATTGATCTTCCCTAAGGAGTAGGCCCCTGGACCTCAGTTTTCAGGACTTGACTGTTTATTCTTCCAACATTACAATACTGTTTCCACAACTAATAGTATTTGATCCCGGCAATCATCTAAAAGAAGAATATATTTAAATACCAATTACAATCATTGGAACAACAGTGTATTTATTTCTGTATATGATACATAATTCTGTATATTTCTCAATCAAAAATTAATTATATGTCATTTAAAGTGAAGGACTGAACACTGTTCCTTTTATTACACATATACAATACGTGTATGAAAAATTAAGATATGTGATTAACTCTTACATTCACTTATGTAATTATAATAATAATCATTTATGAATTGTGTTTTAAAGAATTATTAAATGTTAATTCTTAAATTATTATTTAAGAATGTTAATGTCCATACCCATTTCTTAATTTTAATTTAATCTGCAAATATGCAGAGTTGGAAAGGATTAATATACTGAGAATAAAGTAATGGTATGTAGTGGTTTTGTGATTTTACTGAGACAATTATTGATTGTAGCAGTAATCACGAGGTGGTTCGTTGTGGCTTTTAGAAAATCAATCGTCAGAACAACTAACAACGCACACACATGGATTCAATACACGAGATACATTTATTAAACATAAATTGTGCACCAAACATATACCAGTCTGCCTGGATACAGGCAGCAGACCTTACTGTGAGGGTTATCAATATACAAGGTATATAATCTCGAAGGGATGCAAACACAAATACACAACAGAGAATACACTTCAATATATCGTTTGACTATACCAAATCGCTTATCAGTGTTATTACCCACTGTTACACTAGACTCGGAAGAAAATACATTACTCATGAATTAAATTGATGACAACTTGTGTTGAGGTAACAATTAAATTCTCAAGATGCAATGTAGGACATGGGGTTTACTTATCCACTGTGTATGGATTTGGGATTTCCCGGCACGAACACCAAACCAGCTGACAGGCTCTGTTGCAACCTCTTTTCCAGCGGTGGTCCAATAGGCATTGTCCCGGAGTCCTCTGGCTACTGGCCAACCAGTCGAGGTGCAGCTCGGAGTAGGACAGGTGGAGGAATCTAACTGCAGTGCGCAGGGCAGTCATTGCTCCCAGGGGTCTACCAGCAGTCTAGTCTAGTTTGACTAGTAGAAAGTCTCTATGCACAGAGTGGGACCGCGGGTCCTCGCAAGTCACTCTTTTGCACTGGAAGAAAACTGGTTCGTTCCCGGTGCAGCGCTGCTTCTGAATAAGCTATTCAGGTTGTAGATGAGGGTCCAACTGTAGGCTGCCGTTGATCAAGCAGAGCATTCACGTTGGTAGAATTTTGAGTATGTACGGGATCCTCGGCCTCGCGCTTAGAACAAAGTCCAAGTCCCAGTGCATACAACACCGGTTGTCACGTGATGGTCTCTGAGGGTGCGCGAAAATGGCCAAGGTGAGCCCCAACCTGAGCGTGTGCTACCTTTTTGACCAAGACACAGATGTGTGCTGATTGGTTGAGAGTTTGGCGGGCATGGGAGACCATGCCCTGCTAGTCCCTGATTGGTTGATCAAGGTGAGAGATGAGTCACTTACTCCTAACACTTAGGAATACAGTCCAGATGTCCATCTGGCACTCCCTAGACAGATAGGTGCCAATGGATGACCATTGATCATGATAGCCAGGCTTAGCTAAGTGCATCTCCATTTGGGAGCTGTTTCTTATCAAAAGAAAACACCTTAAATCAGAATGCATGAACAGCTTCTCTGTGGCTGCACCACAGAGATGAAGAGAGAGATGGGGCCTCATTTAAGAAAGCACAGCAACGCTTAATTCTGTCTTATTAACAAGCACTGCTGCTACAGGTATGACTAGTGTCAGATTGTTACTTAACTCAAGTGGATATTACAGTAAATTCATGTTATGTGATAGGTATATCAAGGGTAAACAGGTCACAGAAAAACAGACAATAAGCACTTGTACTCTAATAACAGTGCTTAGTGTATGCAGGAGGGTGAATTTTATTACATATTCCTAAAAGAGAATTTTAGGAATTTTAGGGAGACATGAGTCAAGACTGTCAGGATTGATAAGACTGGTAAGGCTCAAGCATACTGGTCTTGGAAGGCATGACTAATTGCTACATAACTCCACTTTTAGTAGTTGATGGCAGCCTAAATGCACACTGATATATTATTCAAGTCCTGAGAACTAAATTGCTGACCATATGATGGTCCACCCGGACATATCAGCATCTCAACAGGTTAACAGTTGTCCTCATGCTACTAGTGTAACAATGGATTTTATTGTAAAATAAGACTGTGGCAATTGCTGTGGATGACCTGCTCACCAGACTTAAGATATTCTCAAAGGACTCAAAGGTTTAAATCTTAACCACACTATACAAAACCTCACAAAATAGCATCTGAAACAAGGTGGAATGTATTAATCACTGATGTACAGTTAGTATTGCTTCCAAAGGTAGGCAAATATTATAAATCTATTAAATCTATGAGTAGTAGATGTTGATCAACCCTGTTGATGATAAATGATAGTCATTATAAAATGTGTGATGTTTAATATATAATCTAAATGTTAGTACACCCACTACAGCCATCCTTTTCCTCCTAACTTTGCAAATTTGTTGCAGTTGTGTGGTGTTTATTTTATTGCTCAGGAAAGAATAGTGCACAAAATTATCACTTTTAACAGTTAATAATTTTCTATTTTTTTATCGATTTTGATTTTTTCCAGCAAAATATAAAGAAATCAAGTACATACAAGTTTTTCCATCACACATAAAACCTCCTCATCAACTTCCCTAAGTGGTACCCAATTCCAGCTTTTTGCAAAAGGACACCTTCAAGACTGTCAAACACCACCAATGGAGCTGCAATACTAAAATACTAAGATCTGACTGTAACATCAGTAGTACTTCAAACCTAAAATGTATTCCTTCTGATACCATGGATACCAGCAAAGTTTCATATAAAAATCATAATAAGCCATGTTTTATGTTATCCCATGTATTGTCTCAGGAAATAATTTCATCTGTGACATTCAAGTCCATAGTTCATATGAAAGCATATCAAAGCAGTGGCTGAATTTGTATATGAAATAAAATATAATAAAAAGACATAAAGTACATAAAACCAAGTGAGGAACAAACATTTATTTATATAATGGAAGTGTGATCTTGAAGAGAATTACATACATGATTTAATCAATTAAAGTCATTATCATATTATTTAAATTGTATTCTGTGATGCCACTTTGTTATTTTTTTTTCTTTGATGGAAAGAAGTAGGAGATGGAGTGAAAATGTTCCATGTCTCCACCATCTCTTAAAGTATTAAATCTAATTAAGCCAGCCATACAAATAAAACATTATTATCATTTTTATTATAGAATGTAGCACAAATTAAACATATTTCAATGGTCATGGTTGTCTCCTGTTGATGGCATTGGAAAGTTGGACTTTTTGTCACAAACTCACGTCACGTATTAGACTCACATCAGAAGGTAAAGTATAATAGGACTTCAAAATGTTTTAACACATTTATGTCATTGTAATAATAACACAGTATTTTGCCAAGATTATCATACTGGATAAAATTATACTTCTAGGTTGAAATGGAGACTCCTGCATACATCATTAAACTCCCAATGCCTCACTTTTTAATTTGAACAACATCTGCATAAAACTCTGCATAAAGCTAACTATGACATGTCTTTATATTAAATCTTCTAGCAGGTCTGCCAAGAACAAAGTGGTATTCATTGAAGAATAAAACACTCCACTGCTCTTCCTTTTTCCACCTAATATGTTATCTGGCTCACAATGAAAGCATTTTCATTTATCATCTGTCAGCATTTTATCTCTAGATGGCCTCTGATCATATTTCCTATTATTTCTTCCTTCCAACCATACTTCATAGGGGGTATTGTGTGGTGGCTCTGTGGCTAAGGATCTGCGCCTGTGGCTGGAAGGTTTCAAATCCCACAGCTGGCAGAGGAATCCTACTCCGTTGGGCCCCTAAGCAAGGCCCTTAACCCCACCTGCTCCAGGGGCGCCAAGCACTCTGACCCCAAGCATCTCTCCCTGTCTGTGTCTCATGGAGAGCAAGTTGGGGTATGTGAAGACAGATATAAGATATAAGATGTGAAGAAGGGATTAACTGATTCCTTTCTGCACAAGGATGGGACTTCTTGTGACACAAGACATTCCAGGCTCTACGTTATGGCAGGAAAGGGGGATAACTGATAAGGATTCCAGATGCCAGCTAAGAAACCCCCAGGGAAGGAAATCTAACAAGGACCATTAAGAGTGACCAACGTCTGTGAACTGGCCGGACACTGTGACCTCCCCCAATTACCATGGTAATGAGCTACGCCAGAAGCGGCAGAAAAGGGCTATATAAACTGGAAGTCTTGTACCGGTACTTCAAACAACACTTTGGTTTTATTGTTCCTTGCATGCAATAAAACTCATCTGTTTAACTGAAATCTTGGGATCCAGAACATATTTGTCTGTTACAACAATTTTTGGCGTCACAAACAGGATTCTCCAGAAGGCACAGGGCTTCCCATCGGCAGGAGAGACGGTCAGCGGACATAATATAAAGAGGTAAGGACTCCTCTTTTATTAAAAGTCCCAAATCTCTTGTCTGACCGATTGGGAAGTCTCTGCTCCCTGTGAGGATTGCCCGAGATGATGGAGTAAACGTGAGTTTCTGGATACCTCTGGCCCACGGATTGGCGTGGTGTGGTTTTTTGTTTTAAAGGGAACAGGAGGGAAGTAGATTATATCTATGTATGTTTTAATGTGTTTTCCTTATTTGTGAACATACACACACGCACAACACACCTCATATTAAAAGAGCAAAGCACTAAGTAGCAGGATTTAAAGGACATTGAGATCTGAGAATAGCTCTGACTGGAGCCCAGTGCGTAAGTCCACCCTGGGGCAAAAGCAGCAATGCTGGCATTCTGGGGATGGTGAATTACTGATTCAGGAAGAGAGTACTCGAGCCCTTAATTGCATAAGTGCAGGAATGCACAGGATTTCCAAGTGAAAGCATCCTCCTATGAGCCAGCCGGACTGGCTAAAGACTTAACTAAAGTGACTTGACAAAAACAAATGATGAAAAGCAACTTAAAGTGACCGGAAAATATAAGATCGTCTGAAATGTATAAGTACGTATGAGTACAGTACAGATAGACCTAAATGAGTTAGATAAACAGTTTTTGTATTTATATACAATTAGCAGAAACAAAAATTGAAATATATGGAGACAGTACAGTCCCGCAGTGGTTAGCATTTATGCTTTATACGGCTCAAGTACAGGGGTGATTCCTCATCAATAACAAGCGGATTTATTTGAATGGCTTGAAACCAGATACCGCTGAAATGCTGTAGATTTAGAGTTATGACTGGTGGACAACACTGTGAAATTTGCAGAACTGGATAATCTCTGCCGAAAGATATGGATTAATATGTACATGAAGGTGTGGGCAGTTTACATGGGGTGTATTCTACAGAAATTGGATAAATCTCAGAAACAAAACAGACAGGCTGACTGTGGGGAAATACAATTTACAATTAGTGTTAACAAAATATACACAACTTTTTAAGAGAAACTGCAGAAAGCGCATGCAGATGGCTGGAGGCCACAGGAGTAATGGGGCAGCTAGTTTTACTTGCTGAGTACCAGATTTTAACATTGACGTGCACTTATCACCATTTACAAGGAATTATGTATCAGAACATGTGTATCACGTGGCTTCACTGACCTCTGTGATCATTCAATATGTTGATAATATTCTGATTGCTTCCCCTGACGAGGAAACCCACAAGTCTGAGCTGCTTCAGGTTTCTAATATTAAGCAGTTATGATAAGGCCCTTGTGTGTCTAGGATTGTGTAATTTTAACAGGGCCTGGGTGGAATGTTTTTACGGGATTAGCACAACTCTTAAGAGATCTGCTTAAGGGGGGAGTGCAGTCCAAGGACAAGGACAAGACTGAGCCCAGTTGAGATCATCACAGATCAAACTCACTGGAGGGCCAAATTTGGCTAATGGATTGTGGAGTGCTAACTAATTCTCTGTTACAGTATTATATGTTGTTAACTGAAGCAATGCACAGGGCTCGTGAACAGGTGCTGTACGCTTGGGGACCTCCAGTAGAGGGAAGACATGACCTGATACCTGGCGAGTGGGTATGGGTGAAGAAGAGATACCCTGCCAGATGTTGCAACCCCGCTGAGGAGGGACCATATCAAGTGCTACTGACTACCGACTCTGCCATCTGAGTGACAGGAGATCGCTGGATCCACGCATCGCACTGTCACCGAGCCACCACACCAGAGACTGAGTGTGCAGAAAGAATGATGTTGTTACTGTTTGTGAAGATGTGAAGAAGGGGTTAACTGATTCCTTTCTGCACAAGGACAAGACTTTTTGTGACACAAGACATTCCAGGCTCTAAGTTATGGCAGGAAAGTGGGATAACTGATAAGGAATCCAGATGCCAGCTAGGAAACCCCCAGGAAGGAAATCTAACACAGACCATTAAGAGTGACCAAAGTCTGTGAACTAGCCGGACACTGTGACCTCCCCCCATTACCATGGTAATGAGCTATGTCAGAAGCGGCAGAAAAGGGCTATATAAACTGGAAGTTTTGTACCTGTATTTCGAACAATACTTAGGTTTTATTGTTCCTTGCATGCAATAAAACTCATCTGTTTAACTTCATCTTGGGATCCAAAACTTATTTGTCTGTTACAACATATGCAAAAAGACAAATTCCTAATACACAAAATTGTATATGGTCAATAAAGTGATCTTAAAGATCTTCTATAAAACATGTCATGTTAATTTGTCTGACATTTGTAATTTAAGTTAAAACATATATTTTTCAATAGCTCTTTCTACATATTCTTAAACAGCTATTTTGGAAAACAAAGCACTGAGCACCTGTGATTTTTACATATGTAGCCATTCAAAATGATTGGTAAAACCCCGTACCATGGGAAATTATCTGCAGAATACCACAGAATACCACAGTGTGTGATTGGCTGGCCAAAATGACCAACAGCTGGCACTTGTGGTGCATTAGTTGTTAGAGAAACAGTTGTTTCTTTTAATTTCTATACTGTGCATGTTTAAATCCATTAATATGGAAAGTTACAACTAAAGGGGAAGTTTGGTAACTGAGCATAAAACTAACAGGAGCATAACAGCACGAGCAGCATACAGGGCCGAAAAAGTCTTCTCCACTTTAAAGGTACTCTTCTCGTGGAAGAAGTTTCACCTCGAACGTTTACCCACCAGCTTACACACAGACATAAACTGAATAACAATACAAAAATTATTTGCAAGAATAGCGATAACAAACGTTTATAAAAAAACGTACTTGCAAGATTATAGTGATACTCTGTTATATTAAAACTATAGGCACTATAGTTTGAGGGACGCTGCCCACTAAACCCCTTTTCCAAACATCACAGCTGATACAATTTTATCTTGCCTCATGAAACCAAAATTCCATCTCAGTAATTGCACTGTGCGCCCCGTAGCTCACTCAATTTTCACACTCACAGTATAATAAAAATACAATACAATGATGAAAATAATTGTGATTCTCTCACATAAAATACCGTGCAAACTATATTAATGATTCTGATAACGAAATCAAATATTAATATTAATAATAATGTAATAACATGAATGAACCTCCAGACCATCTCCAAGATGTTCTGAAAGAGCTTGGGAATGCCCGCCAGCGCATTATGACCTTGTCATAGGGAGAAGGGAAAAAAACTGGTAGTGCTTGCGGTCATTTATTTCAGTCTCCATCACTTTGCCCAATCCCTACCCCCCGACAGACAAAGGTGATAAAAACTCATTAAAAAGCTTAACAGAGCCACTTGTAAGAGCAAGGTGTCTTTCTGCTCAATTAATTAAAGCTTCTGCATAAACATTTTTTAAATTCTTCAAGCAAAATTAGCTGTCAAAATTCAATTTTTATATATCACAACGTGTTCAATAAATAGAAAATATGAATGAGCAAATGTGAATACTGTCAGTGGTGGGTGTGAAAACAGTTCAAATGGTTTAAATCAATTAAAAAAACTGCATCCCAATGAAACAATTCAAGACGAGCCTTTACAACAAGTCTTAAGACTAAATAGTATATATTACAATAATAATAACAAAATTATATTAAAAACCACTGAAACCGAACTATATATTTTTTTGCAATAACAGAAGGGGTGTTCTTACTATGTATTCACAGAAAAAAATAAAATGTTATAACTTTTTATAAAGTACAGTGTATACATTTTATTATGTTAGAACAAGAATGTTAAAACCATAACCCACTGCAAGTTACCAAGTTAAAGACTTTGATACGTAAAATAGTTATGAAGAGGGTAAAATACTGTGTATGTTTTCATATTTAGCTATCAGTACCATCTACTGTGCGTACATTAGATTACTGTTTGCACAGTATTGCATTACAGTACTGTTTTCATTTTCAAAATTTACCTTTGGATTTTCTCTATGTGAATGTAAACCTCAAAAAGGCACATCACGTTCACAAGCTACAGTATAATAACAGTTTAAAATTAATGAAAGTCTAAAAATTGTACCACTTAAATTCTAAAATTAGAAAAAGATTGTCCCACAGAATTGACCAGGATTCGAAACCAGGCATTTTCTGGTAACAGCCCCAATGCTCCTCATACCCTGTTAAGCTTTTACAGCTGTAGTCGCATTCCTGAAAATTTCTAAAATGCTGTGGTCTTCTGCAGTCTACCGCAAACTCATGCAGCCGCTAAACCACTAACTACTGCAGTATGCCTAGCAAATTCTGAATGGCTGGATCTGTATATAGTAATATGTCCTGAGCTTAGTATTTTGTTATCTCAAGGAACAGCTATACTCAAACAATGAACAAATGTACCTTCTGGTTAGAAGATGCAAATGGCATTATTTCATTATGATTCAACAATGTTAAACTGTTGAATTAGATTAAAATTAGATGCTGTTGAATTCGAAAAAAAAACACAAAAAATTGTAATTATTCTATTTAATGCCTGACCTTTGAAATGTACCACACTCTGTGATTACAGTTCTTTCATTAAACCAGTTAAAGCTTGCAGTACTGAATTAAAGGTCACTAAATAACAAAATGTTTCTGATAAGAGATCTTATTGAAGAACACAAGTTTGATTTTATTTTTTTAACCGAACTTGGATATGTCCAAATGGCTCAGCGATTTACTTGAGGCCCCTCCTGACAACTATAGATTTATGCACATCGCTAGACTGGGAAGGCGAGGAGGTAGAGCGGCATGTAACTATAGTGATGATTTTAACTGTAAAAACATCTCTATTGGTCAGTTTTTATAATTTGAGTATGTGGCACTCACTCTTATATGTGAGACTTCTGTGCTGTTTGTTCCTATTTATAGACCTCTGAAATATAATGGTGATTTCTTGGGAGAATTTGCTGAACTACTATCATTTGCATCTACCAGCTATGATAAAATTCTTCTCACTGGTGATTTTAACTTGCATATTGATAACTCCTCAGACACTAATGTTATGGAATTCATTAGGATCTTGGAGACTCTTGACTATAAGCAGCATGTGGATAGTTCTATTCACCAATGTGGTCACATCTTGAACTTGGTTGTCAGTTAAAGTCTAGACACAAGGGTGTTACTAATATCTGATGTACTGATATCTGACCATCTTCGTGTATTCTTTCAAGTGAATTTACAAGTCAGGAAGAAAGTATCTGAATCTTATGTTAATAAACACTACGTAAATGCAAAAACAGATGAAAAGTTTAAAAGCATTTTAAATGTTTCATGGACAGCTCCCTCTTGCAACGATCTGGTTCATGCTCTAAATATTAAACTCAGGGAAACTCTTGACACTGTTGCACCAGCCAAATGGAAGAAAATCTCACTCACTCATAACAGTCCTTGGATGAATGAGGAACTACTTCAGCTTAAGAGAAATTGTCGCAAATCAGAGCACTTATGGAGAAAAACTAAACTGCAGGTTCATTATGAAATTCTGAGAGAACAGATTTCCACCTTCAATACTTCCATAAAAAGGGCAAGACAGTTGTACTTCTCTAATGTAATTAACAAACACAAAGATAATACCAAAGTACTTTTTTCCACCATAGACTGCTTAATAAACCCTACTTTTTCTAATATTTTTCTTATGATGTATCTTCTACAAAATGTGAAGAGTTTGCAATTCGTTTCCAAGATAAAATAACTTTGATTAGACAGAATATAGCTCACAATGAGTTTCCCCTATTGTCCTGATCAGCCACCTACATCTGTTATGAGATCTTTCTCTGTTATTAATCTTCAGACACTTAAAACTGTTACAGACAAATTCAAGTCTTCCACATGTGAACTTGACCCTATTACTACAACTCTTTTTAAGAAGGTTTTTGATTGCATGCAAGATAATGTTTTAACTATTGTAAATTGCTCTCTGTCAACTGGTTTTCCCAAATGCTTTCAAGACTGCCTCGGTAAAGCCTTTACGAAAAAAGATCCTGCTGTTAGCAATTTTAGACCTATTTCAAATTTTCCTTTATTAAGTAAAATTTTAGAGAAAGTTGTTTTTATTCAATTAAATGAATATCTGGTTTCTAACAATGTTTTTGAGAAATTTTAGTCAGGTTTTCATTCTAACCATAGTACAGAGATGACATTGGTCCATGTTGCGAATGACCTAAGACTGAGTGCCGATGTTATGACCCCAAGTGTCTAGGGGTAAAGGGGTGTAACATTTAGGATAATTATTTTGGAAGCAGGTGGGTTCTGGTGAGGGACTAGGAAGCGTGATAACAAAGGTGGGTGCAAAAGTGATGATTTTAAGTTGAATAAGTGACTGGTAAGACACGATAACACACAGGGGTAAGGAACTAGAGTGGTGCCAAAGGAAAAAAAAATAACGAACAAAATGGAGCTGGCTACGAAATGAAGGGAAAGCTAACCTGTCTACAAAAGAAAACCCGAAACACACGATCTTCGGCGTCTTCAACACCCTAGCTAACCTCTACTGACTACCCAAAACCATATGAGACAAATGGCACTCACCCGTACTAAACTAGTGTACTAATACAAAATCAACTAAGTGTGTAGAATGTACCCAACAACCTAAACTAACCTTATACACAAAAGTTCACACAAAAACACAAGTGAACTTGGAATACAAATAAGGGAAAACGAGAGTAATCAACAGGAACGGGGTACAAAAGAACACAAAGGTTGAACATGTAACACGTTAGGGCAAGGTAATGGCAAAACAAGGATAAACACGAAAAGTACAAAGAAACTAACAGAAACCAACAAAACAACAAAGCCGAAGCTATATGAAAATACACACACACAAAGCAAAACAACAAACCAACAAAACCGAAGCAAAAGCGAAGTGATAACCAAAGCGATATGCAGCAAAGCAAAACAAAACAGGACCGAAGTCAAACGAATGGCCTCTTTCCTGAAAACCTCCATGTAATATAGTAAATAAGATGCAGTCTGATTGGCTGAGAGGCTGATTGATTATGATGTCATAGGGAACAGAGTTGTAATGGTGGGCCAATGGGGAAGGGAGAACAATCAAAGGTCAGCAGTGTGGAATATAACAAAAAAAACACACAGACCACACACACTAGGACGTAACAGCCGATTAACATAATGCCTCTGTTTTGGTTTTACTTGATCTTAGTGCAGCTTTTGATACAGTTAATCACAAGATTTTCATCGACCAACTTGAAAACTGCATAGGTCTTTCAGGGACGGTTTTAGAATGGCTTAAATCTTATTTGATGAGTAGACAGTTTTTTGTTACTTTGGGAAATCAATCATCAAAAAATGTTGACATTTCTTGTGGAGTTCTGCATGGTTCCATTTTAGGACCTCTGCTCTTTTCATTAAATATGTTACCTTTAAGTAATGTAATTAGGAACCATGGGATCAATTTTCATAGCTATGCAGATAGTATATATACAACTGTATATCTCTATTCCATCTGAATTCCATCTGAAAAACTCCGTCAACAGACTAATTGGCTGTGTGTTAAATATTTCTCAGTTGATGTCCCAAAAGTTTCTACAGTTAAATCAAGACAAGATTGAAATGTTGATATTGGGTATTAAAATTCAGAAAAGAACTCTTGCAGGATAAATTGGGCTCCTTTGCTTCGTGTGTTAAATCTGAAGTATGAAACCTAGGTACAGATGCAGCCATTCAAAGTGCACGGTACAGACACGTACCGGAGGTAATTGGCTACGGCGTCGCGCATCGAGACGCAAGATGACGCGGGGTACCGCGGTACGTGATTGGTTGACCGACAGGGGCACTCGTGGTCTGTTGGTCTGTCGTAGAAAGATTTACAGTAAACATCTTTACTGTGCCCGTTGTAGTATTGAATATTCATATGGAATTTTACCACTGAAGGGAAATCTTAGTAGCTGAGCATAAAAAGAATAGGAGCATACTGCAACGCGTGTGAAGGCCATAAACAATATTAATTTTGGAACATAAACATACAGTATATGGCTGGTCTCGGTACTTTAAAGAAAACATACATGAAACACGGTTTCATTATGACCAGAATCGGTCTTGAGATATTTTTAACTTGATTTACAGTATTTGAGAGGTATGTCTTGACACCGATACTACGTAAATACTGCTCACGTATATGTATCTAGGTTTATATTATGCATTTCATACAGTCAAATTACTTTTGAGCAACTGATAAGAAGCGCGAAACGGTATGCCCAGGGCGTTTTAGTTTTCGTTTTGTTTTAATGCAGTGCAGTGGATTGATTAGAGATATCAAGTACATACAAGTCATTTTTTAAATGTTGTAGTTCGTCTTGTAAAAATGTTACGAGTACATCATCTGTCAACAATTACACAGGTTCTGTTTCCATATTGCGGATTTTGGTTACGTAATATTATTTTCTATTTTCACGTTGTGAATATATGATTTGGGCAAACAGAGCCGCAAAGAAGTACATTATGGGTTGTTGTTTTTTTTTTGCAGTTTTATCTAGAACAAGCGATGCTTAAACCTTTGTCTGATTCTTGTGAAACTATCCACACGACAGTTACAGTACCTAGGAGTTTACTTCAGTGATGTCACTGATGGGATGTTTCTAAAAATCCATCCTCTGTAAAACGTCTTCTCTAGTTGTCCTGCATATGTATTCGCTAATGAAGCTGTGTGTTCTGAGCCTGGTTCTCTACATTTCTGTATGAACCAGCTTAGAGGGCTAAAGACAGCTTGTGTTTAAATTGAGTGTAAGGTAATTTATGCTTCTCATGGTCATGGTCATGGTCAGCATTTATTATTTTACTGTGCTGTAAACTTGTTCTGTGCCTAGTTACATAATTTTATGTGTATTTTATGTAGTAGTTAATGTAGTTAGTCCATAGTCAGCAATCTAAACTTTATTGTTAAGCTTTAATGATTGATGTTGTACCAGTAACCTTTAGAAATACTATAGTACTTCACAAATGCTTTGTGTGTTTGGAAATCTTTTGAGTAAAAGCCTTATAAAAATAGGTTTAGTTTTCACAGGACATCACAAAGAAATAGGATGGTATAATTCTTATAATTGCTTAGTGATTGTATTTGGAAGATTATGAACTAAACAGACTTCAGGGATGCCAGTGGATCATTGTGCTATTTGGAATTATTCCAAAAATTAAGTGACCTCTTTGAACTTGAACTTGAACTTGAACTTTATTGCCATATGTAACCGGTACTGGTACAATGGAATTCTTACTTACAGAAAGTAAAACAAGTGTAAAAAACAAGACAAAGTGCAAACAGTGCATCAAGACAATGTACAAACAAACAATAGACAATGTGCAAGTAAACATGTAGACAGTTTGAATGTAAACAATACAGACGTGTAAACAATGACTGGAGATGTGCAATAGATAAGAAATCATAAAGGGGTAGATGGTGATGGTGTACGTGTGGTCCGAGGGGGATGGCTAAATGTGCTGTAGTATCTTTAGTATTATTTATTTAGTATTAATTAAGAATAGATTTATTAAAGTCGTGCAATGTGTAAGCGGGATATGTAAAATAATGTAAAATAAAGTTTTTTATTATTGTTATAGAGAAACATGATCAGATTTTCCCTGGTTCAGAAAAAAGACGATTAAAATCTGTAATCTTTCCACTTGTATGTCATCGGACATTAACGAGTACAACCCCCTCTCTGCCGGAGTGCTGGCTGTGACGAATTAAACCGGTTTCACAGGTATTTTCAAAGTAGGAAGTACAGTGTTAACTAGTAGCTAGGCTCCTCAATGAAATCGTTTTAACATGCTAATGCATTGGTGTAACAGTCCGGGAATGGCAAGCTTCCAATGTCAACTCGACTCGATTGGAAGACAATGAACGTATTTTAGCCCTAAATGAATTAATAGCAAACATGGTTTACATAAAATACATTTTTCCAAGAAAGTTTATAATAATACGATCTATAGTTGAAATCTGAGCCTAAATATAAAGGTAAAGCATTTTCAGAGCGCAATCACGCTGTGTTTATGTAGAAAAAGCGATTAGGTTTATGAGCAATCTAATTACCTATTCGCTTAAAACGCTACATAAAATAAAGTTTATTTAAAGATGAATGATAAGTGTCGCAGTTTAAATAATTTTCGTAGTAGGGCTTGGACAGATTCCAAGTGCATTTTTGCAATTTACGTTGCATTGTCCAATGTGCTGTTGTAATACAGTTTAGAATACAGTAAGTCTAAACTGTATCAGCTTTATTTATGGGTTGCAATTTAGAAAAAGTCAAATACCGCACTCAAAATGCAATTTAGAGCTTACACTCAATTTAAACACAAGCTGTCTTTAGCCCTCTAAGCTGGTTCATACAGAAATGTAGAGAACCAGGCTCAGAACACACAGCTTCATTAGCGAATACATATGCAGGACAACTAGAGAAGACGTTTTACAGAGGATGGATTTTTAGAAACATCCCATCAGTGACATCACTGAAGTCAACTCCTAGGTACTGTAACTGTCGTGTGGATAGTTTCACAAGAATCAGACAAAGGTTTAAGCATCTCTTGTTTTAGATAAAACTGCAAAAAAAAAACAACAACCCATAATGTACTTCTTTGCGGCTCTGTTTGCCCAAATCATATATTCACAACGTGAAAATAGAAAATAATATTACGTAACCAAAATCCACAATATGGAAACAGAGCCTGTGTAATTGTTGACAGATGATGTACTCGTAACATTTTTACAAGACGAACTACAACATTTAAAAAATGACTTGTATGTACTTGATATCTCTAATCAATCCACTGCACTGCATTAAAACAAAACGAAAACTAGAATGCCCTAGGCATACTGTTTCGCGCTTCTTATCAGTTGCTCAAAAGTAATTTGACCGTATGAAATGCATAATATAAACCTAGATACATATACGTGAGCAGTATTTACGTAGTATCGGTGTCAAGACATACCTCTCAAATACTGTAAATCAAGTTAAAAATATCTCAAGACCGATTCTGGTCATAATTAAACCATGTTTCGTGTATGTTTTCTTTAAAGTACCGAGACCAGCCATATACTGTATGTTTATGTTCCAAAATTAATATCGTTTATGGCCTTCACACGCGTTGCAGTATGCTCCTATTCTTTTTATGCTCAGCTACTAAGATTTCCCTTCAGTGGTAAAATTCCATATGAATATTCAATACTTAAACAGGCACAGTTAAGACATTAAATATACATATACATACTGTATACAGTACAGTTTGCATACGGTAATATGTTTATGTTCCTAAATCAATCTCTTTTATGAGCATGTGAAAGGCATGGTGAATCGATTCTCAAAAATTACTGTACTTTGCATGATTGGAAAAAAATGCGTGATTGCGAAATGCTGTGGTGTTACTTTTACAAAGACGGTCAATGAAAAAAGGAATGTGGACCAGGGCAATACTTTGAGTTTATACTTACAGCTTGTCCAAGGTCATTCATTATTAATACTATTAGTAATATCTTCGTTAAAGACTTTGATGGCGACAGCTCAAACATGAGAGGTTGAGCTTTATTAGCTCCACCTTATGGAAATTCCGGATACTATTATTTTGCTAGCGGTATTTACCGGTAACTCGCGGTAGACTGCGTACAGCGTACCGGAAAATAATGCGGTATCGCCCGCGCATTTTGAATGGCTGCATCTGTATAACCTAGATTCTGATCTTTGTTTTCTCCCTTACATAAATAAGGTTACTAAAGTTGGATTCTATCATTTAAGAAACATTGCGAAAGTTAGGCCTTTTTTATCGCAGGGTGATGCAGAAAAACTTGTCCTTGCATTTGTTCAAATCGATTATTGAAATGCTCTTTTTAGTGGGCTTCCCGGGAAATCAATAAATCCCTTACAAAATGCAGCAGCACAGATCCTAACAAAAACAAGAAAGAAAACACACATCACTACTGTTTTGAAAGAACTTCACTGGTTACCTGTATTATTAATAATAATAATATAATAATAAACTTTATTTTATATAGCGCCTTTAAAGGTGGCTTCTCAAAGCACTTTACAGGATGACAACAACAATAAATAAGAATAATACACAAGATAAAACACAATTACAATACAAAGAGGATATCATGGATGGTGGTACTAAGAAAAGCAGAGGGGTGAAGAATGAAACCAGTTAAGTAAAGGCTTTTCTGAAGAAGAGGGTTTTGAGTCTGGATTTGAAGGAGTTTAGAGAAGGTGACTGTCTGATATCCTTGGGGAGAGAGTTCCAGAGCTCGGGGGCATAACAGGGGAAGGCCCTGTCACCCATACAATGTAGACAGGCTTGGGGGACAGTAAGGAGAGCAGAATTAGAAGAGTGAAGGTTGCGAGGTGGGGAGTAGGGCGATAATAGTTTAGACAGGTACTGAGGTGCCAAGCCATACAGACCCTTATAGGTGAACATGAGGATTTTAAAGTCTACACGGAATTTGACCGGAAGCCAGTGCAAGGATTCCAGGATATGAGTAATGTGAACACTTGCACTAGACCTGGTCAGGATTCTGGCTGCTGAATTTTGGACAAACTGCAGTTTGTTCAGAGTAGATTTAGATACCCCAGCGAGTAGAGCATTACAGTAGTCAATTTGAGAAAATACAAATGTGCTGATCAGCTTTTCAGCCACAGTTAGTGATAGCATAGGGCGTAGTCTAGCGATATTTCTGAGGTGAAAAAAAGATGTTTTGACAGTATGCTGCACATGTGTGTCAAATGTTAAGCCAGAATCGAATATAACCCCAAGGTTTTTCAATTTTGATTGAAGCTCAAGTACAGAACCATCTACAGATAGGGTTACAGGACTGGGTGTGCCAATACGCATGACTTCGGTTTTGTCGCAGTTAAGATGAAGGAAGTTTTGAGTTATCCAAATTTTTATGTCAGAGATGCAATAAGATAGAATAGAGACAGTCAAATCAGTGTCAGATTTGGTATGGATGTATATTTGAGTATCGTCAGTGTAAAAATGAAAGCTGAGGCCATGTGATCTTAAAAGCTGACCAAGTGGAAATATGTAAATGTTGAAGAGCAAGAGGCCGAGTATTGAGCCCTGAGGAACACCAGACTTAACAAGACCAATTTCAGACCTGTACCCATTGAGAGATCCAAAGTGACAGTGATCAGTGAGGTAAGATTTGAACCATTTGAGAGCAGTGTCAGAAACTCCAAACACAGTCTCAAGACGAGAAAGTAAGATGTTATGGTCAACAGTGTCAAAAGCAGCACTGAGATCAAGAAGGATGAGTATAGAAAGAGAACCAGAATCAGAAGCTATTAGGAGATTATTAGTGACTTTGACCAGGGCAGTTTCTGTGCTGTGAAGTTGACAGAAGCCAGATTGGAGGGGTTCGAAAAGGTTGTTTGTCATGAGGTGGTTATGTAACTGAAGTGTGACAGCACGTTCTAGAATTTTAGAGAGAAAGGGTAAGTTGGAGATGGGGCGAAAGCTGTTAAGATTGTGGAGAGCCATGTTAGGCTTCTTTGGCACAGGGGTAATGGCAGCAGTTTTGAGGACCGTTGGTACAATGCCAGTGCTCAAGGATTCATGTATAATATTGAGGACAATGGGACAGAGAGAAGAGAAACTGGAATAAAGTGGCGGGAATGGGATCTAAAATAGATGTGGTAGGTTTCATGCGTGTAACTAGTTTGTTTAGGGATGCTGAGTCAAGAAGAGAGAAGCTGGAGAGATGGGAACCAGAGAAGTTGGATGAGGAGAGAGGAGGTATGGAAATGATATCCATAGTGGAGAGAATGTGATGCCGGATGTTGTCAATCTTAGAACTAAAGAAATCTTAGAATGTGTTGCAAAGTTGTGATGAGGCACATAATGTGGTAGGGCAGTTTGGCTTGAGCAGTCTATAATTCTTGAGAATCTTCGATTCACACTGCCTTTCACATGGTCATAAAAGATATTAATTTAGGAACATAAACATATTACTGAATGTAAACTCTACTGTATACAGATGTAGCCATTCAAAGTGCGCGGTACAGACACGTACCGCAGGTAATTGGCTGCGGTGTCGCGTATCATGACGCAAGATGGTACGTGATCGGTTGACCGACAGGGGCACTCGTGGTTACTGTAAACGTCTTTACTGTGCCCGTTGTAGATATTGAATTTTACCACTGAAGGGAAATCTTAGTAGCTGAGCATAAAAAGAATAGGAGCATACTGTAACGCGTGTGAAGGCCATAAACGATATTGTAACGCTTACGGCCGACAGGCACTGTGTAAGAGCCGGCGTACCAGAGCAGGTGATGTCACCGCCCTTCCCTGTGATAGCAGGACTACAGCTACTGGGCTGCGGAGAGATCTCTCTTTAGCTCACGGGGCTAGGTTGCTGCAGAGAGACGCGGAAGTCCCGGGTTCGAGCCCCGGACGGTGCAGGGGAGGACCAGATGTGGCAAGGGCGCCTGCCTGAGCCCCCGTTGCGTTACATTGGTGTCAGAAGCGGGGTGGGATAGCCCTTCGCCGGGGACGGCGATTTAAGCGGGGGAGAGTGTAACGCTTACGGCCGACAGGCACGGTGTAAGAGCCGGCGTACCAGAGCAGGTGATGTCACCGCCCTTCCCTGTGATAGCAGGACTACAGCTACTGGGCTGCGGAGAGATCTCTCTTTAGCTCACGGGGCTAGGTCGCTGCAGAGAGACGCGGAAGTCCCGGGTTCGAGCCCCAGACGGTGCAGGGGCGGACCAGATGCGGCAAGGGCGCCCGCCTGAGCCCCCGTTGCGTTACAATATTAATTTTGGAACATAAACATACAGTATATAGCTGGTCTTGGTACTTTAAAGAAAAAAATACACACCAGTATTCCATTTCTCCCTAAACATTTTAAGCTTCGAAGTCTTTAACTAACGTGATACCGGAGTCAACAAGCATACTTTTAGAATTTGATTAATAGGGAATATAATATGGAATCGTGTATCTAAAGAATTTAATAATGGTATGATTATATTCGTGTACTGCGACGGGGCTGTGTAGGGCTGTTTCGCCTCCCTGTTCATGCGAGTTGTCTTGTAGCCTACTGGTCTACGTGCGTGACTAACAACGCACAAGTTGTGTGTTTGAATCCAGCTGGTGCTCGACTTTTCTTTTAACAAACATTTCTTAGAAAAAATAGAATAGCGATATTATGGACAATCAATTGACTTTTATATTTCAAAATATCGCAACATGATCGATTCTAAGTCATTTTTGATAACAATGAATAGTCACCTTCTTCCCTTCTGGCAGCGGTTCCTGCTTCTATTGTGTGTGTGTGTGCAACAGAGTAAATTTTTATAGAGAAATGGAGGCTGGACAGTATGCATTACAATATAAACATTTATATTGATTTAAATCGTGTTCTGATTTAAATCGCAAACGCGTGTTTAATTATGTGTTTTTTAATCATAATCAGGCTAATGCATTCTACATTTTCTGTATGAACCAGCTTAGAGGATCATACAGAAAGACAGCTTGTGTTTAAATTGAGTGTAAGGTAATTTATGCTTCTAAAGTCATGGTCAGCATTTATTATTGTACTGTGCTGTAAACTTTTTCTGTGCCTAGTGTAGCGGCAATGCTTGTTAATAAGACAGAATTAAGCGTTGGTATGCTCCTAAAAGAGGCCCCATCTCACCTTCCATTTCTGTGGTGCAGCCACAGAGAAATAATTCATGCAAGCTGATTTAAGATGTTTTCTTGTGATAAGAAACAAACTCCCAGACGGGGATGCAATTAGCTAAGCCTGGCTATCATGATCAATGGTCATCCATTGGCGCCTATCAGTCTAGGGAGTGCCGAATGGACATCTGGACTGCATGCCTAAGTGTCAAGAGTAAGTGACTTATATCTCACCTTGACCAACCAATCAGGGACTGGCAGGGCGTGGTAATACCACGTGGGTCTCCAATGCCCGCCAAACTCTCAACCAATCAGCACACATCTGGGTCTTGATCAAAAAGGGAGCGCAAGCTCAGTTCTGGGCTCTCCTTGGCCATTTTCGCGCATCCTCAGAGACAATCACGTGACAACTGCTGTTGTCTGCAAAAGGACTTGGACTTTGTTCTAAGCGAGAGGCCGAGGATCCCGTACGTACTCAGAATTCTACCAACGTGAATGCTCCGCTTGATCAACGGCAGCCTACAGTTGGACCCTCGTCGACAACCTGAATAGTTTATTCAGAAGCAGCGCTGGACCGGGAACGAACCAGTTTCTTCCCAGGCAAAAGAGTGACTTGTGAGGACTCGCGGTCACACTCTGTGCATAGAGACTTTCTACTAGCCAGCCGGACTGCTGGTAGATCCCCTCGGAGCAACGACTGCCCCGCAGTTAGATTCCACCGCCCGTCCTACTCCGAGCTGCACCTCAACTGGTTGGCCGGTAGCCAGAGGACGCCGACACAACGCCCATTGGACAACCACTGGAACAGAGGCTGCAACAGAGCCTGTCAGCTGGTTTGGTGTTCGTGCCGGGAAATTCCAAATCCAAACACAGTGGATAAGTAAACCCCATGTTCTACATTGCGTCTCGAGAATTCAATTGTACCTCAACACAAGTTGTTATCAATTAAATTCATGAGTAATGTATTTACTTCCGAGTTTAGAGTAACAGTGGGTAATAACACTGATTAGCGATTTGGTAACCGAACGATATATATTGACATATATTCTCTGTTGTGTATCTCTTTGTGTTTGCATCTCTTCGAGATTATATACCTTGTATATTGATAACCCTCACAGTAAGGTCTGCCGCTCGTATCCAGGCAGACTAGTATATGTTTGGTGCACAGTTTATATTAATAAATGTATCCCGTGTATTGAACCCGTGTGTGTGCGTTGTTAGTTGTTCTGACGATTGATTTTCTAAAAGCCCTAACGAACAACCTCGTGATTACTGCTACAATTAATAATTGTCTCAGTAAACCCATCAAACCACTACACTAGTCACATTATTTTATAGCGTTTTTATTGTGTTATTAAATCCGGTGGCGCTGTGTGTTAGTTTCCTGACTCCCATGTCACATGGTCTGTGATTGAATCCCATGGAACTATGACTTTATTTTTTAACAAACATTTCTTTGAAAAATAAAACGTTTCCCTTGGTCAGAGATTGAATAAAACCTCACTCGCACCAAACAAATTTATATTTCTAAATATCACAACATAATCGAATTTAAGTCTTTTTAATAACAATGAATAGTCACCTATGCGTTACAAAATATACATTTATATTGATTTGAATCGCGTTTTGATTTAAATCGTAAACGCGTGTTTAAATATATGTGTTTAAAGGCGATATACTGTATAAAAGCGCTGATTCCTATGGAGTATGTTCCACCGGGGATTCAAAAAAATTATTTTAAATAGGCTGATAAAGCTTAGACTACTGTAACTATATTCTAGCCTGTATTACAACAGAACATTGGACAATGCAACATAAATTGCAAAAATGCAATTGGAATCTGTCCAAGCCCTCCTACAAAAATTATTTAAACTGC